>NC_071286.1:12076743-12265671 GCF_943735745.2 Anopheles bellator | reverse complement strand
CTTGTGCTGAATTGAAAATTGGAAGTTGGCATTAAACTTTGCATACTTGGCCGGTTTTAGGCGTCTACAAAGGAACCGGGCAACAGGAATGTGTTGGTTTTGAGCTTTTTATCTAAATTTTTTAATAATTTCCTCATTCGAGTTCTACTTCGACTGTTGGCAATTTTCGTCAATTTCTAGTTTGTTGACAAATACATGCGATTTTGAGAGTTGCATACAACATCTTCAGACGACTGTTGAGTTTGACAGTTGGTGAAGTCAGCAAAGCAATCGGCAACTTGGCGTATTATTCAAAAACATTCAAATTTGAGTTAGCTCATAATAAAAATCGAAGGTTGAGTCAAACCACGGTTAATATCACCGTGTCGATGCCCTTTAGGCTAATTTGGAAACGTCCGTTTATTCATCTCGATCGGTTTCGATCCGAGACACTGCATCATGAATAGCCAGATTTGAGACGGTTTGTGTTTACGTCATTCCAGACATCAGACCTAATGCCACAAATCCGATGCTCGCTCCGATGCGTGTTACTTTTTGCGATCCCTTAGAATGCCGGAGCAATGACCTCCTCAAACTGGGCGAGTTTTAACCGGCCCCCAGCTGTGAGAGTTCCAGCGCAAAGTATGCACTTCGCTCCCCGGACAACACCCCAACGACTAAACGATTATCGACGACTGTGCCCGGTTTTGTTTGTGCAACCAATAGAGTCCACTTGCCAGGTCGATGGCGTGGACTCGGAGGTGGCTTACGCAGCTCGATGATGTCATCTGGAGATGAGCTGACCACACACACAAACACACGGACGGGATGGTTGAAAACGAACAGAGCACGACTGAATTGGCCCAATTGAGTGTCGATGGATTGATCGGACAGTGCCACAATGCCGTTTTATTGCCACACGCTGGACTAACACAGTCATCACAAACGGGGCGATAGACATTCCGCCGGCAATAATAAGCATACGGGGGCTTTCGCAATGAGCTATCAAACATTATCCTTATCACGCTGTTTACGCAGTTTGTGTGTCGGAATGATCGGAGTAAAGCCGGCCACCATTCAATCACTTACGCAGTTTGTGTGAAATCGGGCTCAGGCAGCCGGGTCCACGGGATCCGGAAGCAGCGGTTTCCGACTTTTATTTCTACGTATCGATCACTTCGATTAGATTACTTGGAGCCCGTTTAAATGTTGATTGATTTAGAAGAGCGCAATTATGGGGAATTAAAGTAATCAACATAATTGATCAAACGTCGCCGAGAGCTGAGAGTTGCAGAGTGGGTTAGGCGAAATAGCGATAAGATGGTGGAATCTTGTGTTTACAAGTTTTTCTGCTAAACTTACGTTGCTGTCAAGTGAACTTTCGACCCGGTACTAACTAAAGGCAAACTTTCATAATTTATAAAGTTTACGTACTGCTTGGACCACTCAGTTTGCTTAGTTAATATTTGATCTGTCGAGCAATCTATTCCCCATAACTGCTAGGAGACAAGCAAACACTTTTATCCGCTCACAAATCCGATGCGATGATCAAAGCCATTAGTAGATGGTGGCTGAAAATGGCAACACACGGTTAGTTGGATGTGTTGCGTAGATCTAATTTATATTCTACCATAGGAGAGAAAAGTACGTAGAGAAATTGTTTGAAGTTGGCTGACCGGACTGTTTGACTGTTTATTTCAGTCATATTTCATATTTCATATTTCGAGTACAATTTCTAAGTTATGCGTTCTTCTTTATGATCATGAGTCTTGATCTGTTTTGTCATCCGTAGCTGAGCTGTTGATCGAAGGATTTCCCGTTTGTCGGATCCCCATTTTCTGAGTTTACCCAAGACAAACAGACAGAGAAAGACTACTGTGCTTAAATTTTTAAATAGAGTTTTGGTGCATACAGAATCTTACTTAATTTTTCAAACAACTTAAATGAATCAACTTTAAGTTACGGTAGCTTTCGATAATTACTTTCTGATATTTTTTATTTGTTGCTTTATTTTAAAAGTGGCGAGAAGTTTACTTTCGATAAAAGGCACTAGAAAGAGTGGAGCTAGTGCCGTTCGAATGGAGCAAACCCGCTCATTATCGTACTGAAATCGATCATCGATCATGAGTTTACTCATCAGTGATCAGGGCAGAAGATAGCACCCGAATTCCGAGCACCTTAAAGGCCGAAGCCGTCGGAGAGTGTGTCGTCAGTAATGACCGGGGACCGGTTGGCTACCGCGGCCAACAAGAAACTTACAATATTTACTATAGGGGCCATGAAATGGCGACTCGCTCCAGTGGACCCAGAAAGAGTGTTTTGAAGTTCCCGACGGAAAAAAGTACAGCAGCACGGCGCATTTTACAGCTCACCACCGTGTTCGGAATTGTCTCCCGCCAGATCTCATCCGAGAGTGTGGGACAAGCGGCCCTTTCACTGACCATCATTTGGACTCGATTTCAACGCCGTTCAAAAGCAACAAAAACCATATTCTCACCGACCGCAGCATGGACCCGAAAGGGGACCTGTCTTTTTTGCGCCCCAAATGGTTCAACTCATTATTTTCGTGGTCCGGTACACGCGCACGCCAGATAATCGTCGGCGAAACCCGTCATCATCAACGCGGGAGTTCCCTTCTCTATTTAGACCCTATCGCAGGTGATTTTTTGGGTTAACCCGTGACACAGACAGAGAGAGAGTGAGGGAGAGTTGAAGTGACCACCTATCAACAGAAGCAATAGGCGTGTGCGTCACGAGGTTGAACAATTGGTGGTAGTGGAATGTCCCAGTTCTAGTGCCCGGCACAAAAAAAAAATACACACAAATTGTCAGTTCCAAAGGGGTCAACAATGGGACACCAGCAACAACAACAACAGCAACAAAGCTCCTGAAAATGGACACGCGCTGAGGGAGGCACACCGTTTCTTTCGGACACAAAAACAGAGACGAACTGTGCGGTTTTTTCGAGGCCACCATTTTGTCCACCGGATGCTGCGGCCCGGACGTCGGGTTCATGGGTTTCTATTGGACCATTGTTTGCAAAAATGTTTCCCTTTTTACCGCACAGCATAGAAACGGTGCTATTCCTTTCCGAAAAAATAAAATGGATTAACCTAATTTCTTTTGGCTGCATATTCATTAGTTTACCATAAAAAAAACCATTGGAGAGAGCAAGCAAACAATGGAAGAAATGAAATATGTACAAAGCAACTTAACGAAATAAAATCATCATAAACATCAACTTAAAAATCTCCAAAGTTCCACCGAAAGAATGTCACCGAGGACGAGCATAGCCACACCGCGCGAATCGCTCAAGGTCGTAGCCTTGCCGGTCCGTGGAGAAAAGAATGACTGGTTGGCTTGCTGTACGGTTCTTCCATTTTCCATTAGCTGCCGTGTCCGTAATGACCACCATTTCCTGTGCCGACCCAACCCAACCGATATGCTGCTGCTGGCCGCCCCGTCGTGTGGTGAGTAATTTCGATGGCCGGACAATTTATTTCAAACTCTGCCCACACATACACATACACCCCTTGGCTGAGAGAACCACGAGAGGCACGAGCGGGCTACATTCTTTTGGGCTCCGATCTCTTCCAAGAAGCTTCCACCACAGACCAGCACGGAATTCGTTGCTCTGACCGCACATCTGCTCGCCACATGCTCGCCTCGAACCGAGCTTCGGATTGACGGGTCCGTGTTTGGCACGTAGCCGCGCTTGGCGTTCGTCATCGTCAAACATTAAACCGGCCCATGGACCACTCTCCGGCTCCTTGGGTGACCTTCGGAGCGGCCGTATGAACGATTTTTTTTAACCGTATATTCGTGGCTGACTCGTTTTCGGTGTTCCGGGCAGGCAACGGAGCCGGCACAGCATTATTTGCATGAGCGATTCCAGTTTCCTTCCCTGTTTGTGTGTGTCAGCCGCGGCCAGACCATATTTATACTTTTTTCTTGTTTCTCGGGAACGACTCGTTATCCGGAGCCTGAAAAATCACAGAAAGATTTAGAACCACCGGGAACACAAGAGGGGCCCTAAAGCAATACAATAGTCGTCGCTGGCAAGGTTTGCCAATCAAAGGTGACACCAAAAAACGAGTTCGGAGCATGCCGCCATGTGAGTCAGCAGCCCGCTAAGAAGATCACGAAACAGAGGCTGTGATCCTGTGGCCTGTGGATCCACAGCTAGTCAAATCTAGAAAAGACAAATCAGAAACAAGAGCAGCAGCAGCGTGGTGGCAAAATTTATAACACCCCACAAAGCCCATTAATTAACAGAATAAGATTAACGCTGCGATGGGAAGAGGTGTGGGCAGCACCACAGCGGGTCCACCCCGAATAATGCCACACAGCATCCAGAGCAAGCAAGAAACTTTCGACTAGAACATTTCAAATACTTGTTGGTCACTCGAATTCGAATACACCACAAAGTTACACGCCACACAATTTACGGCACATCGCTTGGAACCACAAATGGTGGTAAAAAAAATGTGTCAACAAATGCGTTACGATTTTAAACTCCTATTTGGTGTAGCGAAAACCTGGCTACGTTTTTAAGTAAACGCTAGTAAACACATTATAACGCTTGCCGATGTTTTGTGTGCTATTTGCATAACATAGGCCCAGCTTGGAAGAGGACACGCTGAATCTCAAATTCATCGCACTGTTAACACGGTTTTTCAGGCGGCGGTGCCGACAACGGCGCATTAGGAAGGAACCATTTATTTTTTTTAACCATACCCACCAACATCATGCATAAACATTTTGAAACAGTTTCGGTGTTTCTCTTTCCAACATTCGTTTCCATGTTACTTCCGTCGGAGAGTCGAAATCAATCGGCCGGTTCGGCACGAGAATTCAAACGGTGCCAACAAACGAAAGACTTCAACTGTCAAAAATGTTCGGCTGTCCGACCGTAAGCGAAGAGTCCACTGTCAGTTCCGAGAACGGTTAGGCATTTATGGCTCGTAAAAATGCTTTTCTGCTGGGTGCGTCGTTTATTTAACATCAATAATGCTTCGCGTCCAGCATCCGTCGGCTGGAAAGGCTGGCGTCCTGAAAAGCGTCCACCAGCGGCCCAAGACGGACGTTCCCTGCCTTCGGTAGAGCCACGAGACACGTCGCACCACATTTTTACTTCGACGGGCAAAATGTCGGTCAAATCGAAAGTATCACTTTCCGCATTCTTCTCCGCTTTGGCCGGAAATAGGTACAACGCCGGAAGCCACTTTTCTAATGCCCTTCTTCCGACGCCGCGTTATCCGGAGAGTTGCCGGGTCTGCGCAGTGCATCGGGAACAAACACAGGAGGCGTAGCATAAATACGAACCACATTATTGAGGTGATCCGGAAACGGAATCGAACAGATGAGTCTCTGTGCACTCGGGGTTTTAGGGGTTGTTTGATTTGGTCTGACCAACAAAATGCTCTTTGCAATGCAATAATGTGCATTCTGGAGGATTAGAGCAAAAATTCGACAAAAAATCCCATGCAATAAGTTACACAAAAATATTTACCCCAACATAACTGGACTGCTATGATTGCATTCGTTGCGCGGCAACCCGCGGCAACTGCCGTTGCCTGTCCTCTAACGAGGAAGCAAACAGGAAGCTCAAAAAGTCAACATTGGCTCTGTTTGCCATCATTAGCTTAAAACAAACTTCCCGTGCGACGAGCCCGAGTCCGTTGCATGGGGCGTAATGCATCTTTCAATCGGACCTTTCATTCACGAGCGCCTCAACCCAAGCACAAGGTTCAGCAAGTCGTGGACGGTACACCACACCCAGTACACATGGTGAGTTGGATGTAGAAGAACGCTCAACGCCTGCTGCTTTGCCGGCTTTGGATATGACACTGTTGTTGTCCACATATCCCCGAAGACAACGCGACGTTCCAAGCAGAACCTTAGCCGCCACCATGTGCTTCTCGGTTGAGAATCCCAGCGAACACCGGTGGCATTGGTGGCGCGGGGCCAAACACGCCTTCCTTCGAAAAGTCAGAAGTGCACCCCCCCTCTCAGACCAAACGACGGAGTGGGTTTGAAGTAAACATAAAAATTTGTTCAACATCTGCACAACAAGCGCCCGCCTTGTTTGGCGGCGTTCACTCCTCACAAAGACGCCGCGCGCCAGCTTATAGAGGAGGCAGCAAGCAGAAGTGGTTGGCCCGTGTAGGCTGAACCGCTGAGCGGACGCAAAACCACAAATCCAAAACCCGAAACCATTGCGCGACCGCAGAGCGGTTCCACAACGTCACCAGCCAGCAAGATGGCCGGGTGCGTAGCCTGAGCCAGGGCCTAAGCAGCCAGCCATGGCAGCTGCAGAAAACGGAATCCTCTCAGCGTCTCAGCGATCGGAACGAGAGGGGCGAATGAATTAAAAATAAACACATTCCGGCAAGTAAAACGCAAACCTGGCCCCCACGCCGACGAGAGCCTGTTTTGCGCCGTCCAAGTACAAGTCCTGCACAAGGCGGGCCCGGGGCCAGAAGATGGGTCCTCGAAGTTCGTCCCATTCGGTACCACTGTTTATGGGCCGAACCTCCCCACACAATTATGGAGTAAAAACGAGGAGCCAGCTGTGAGGCGATCGAAATAAATAGAGAAGACTCGAGCGCATGTGTGTGTCCCACTTGGTGACACGAAACTAGAAACTGGTCCCCAGGAGCCCCCTAAGAGATGTGATGCAAAACACCGGAGTCACCGGGCCCGGGTTGTAAACTACGTAATCACCGCCGTCCAATCTGTCTTCCGCGTGGGTCATCTTGTAAGTCCGGACGCAAAATCAGACAACGTGGCAGCCAAGTTGGACATCCAGCTGAATTGATAGATTCTGCGAAAAAGTTCCCACAGGAGCCGACTAAGGAGAGATCTTCCCGACGACGTACGTGGGCCCTGCCTACTGCACTCGTGGTCTTGGACAAATCGAAACCTTTCACAAGCGCGGCTCACACCCACTTTGATTGGCCGCTCGATGTCCCGTTTTGCACAAGCTGCAGAACATCCGGTGGTCCGGTGTCCCCCGGTGGGTGTCTCACTTTAGATCTGCTCCGATGCTGCTACGGTTATCCGGGTTTCATCTGCCCTGCACCAAACTAGCCACCCCACAAAAAAACATGGCACATAAAGCGAAAGTGCCTGTGTCTTTGTGTGAAAAAAAAAAACATTAGAGAGAGAGCCGCACCATTAGTCGGACTTCGTGGAACTTGACTGGAAGATGCGCATTTGCAGCGGGCCACAACCGCTAATCTGCATCGATGTGGGTCAATATCTCGTTGCGGTTGGTCGGGTTGGCGTTCTCCCATCGTTCATCTCACTGGCCGACGACGATCCGGCTAAGTGGTCAATAGCCGGGCGGTGATTAAGTGCTATCTGGCGGTGAAGATTATCGTGGACCTCTGCGGTACAGCCAACCACACTCAAAACCGGCACAGGATCCCACCGAGACACGGGAGACCGCGCTTGGTACATATTTCACCATTAAGATCTTCATATCATCTGTCGGAGGAGTGTGGCGAATGACACTCGGCAGGGCCTGTCTCGTTTCGCAGTACGGCAGTTAAGTTCCGAACCTTCCTTTTTTTAAACTGCCCAAAAGGGCAATTAATCCCACCATCATCGTGGTATAGGGTATTTATTTTATGACCCGCATATGCCCCAGAGCCAGTGAAAAATTGCGTAACAGCTGTTCCCGTGGGTCGAAACTCTGGCGCTAAATAGGAGTTTAAAGGGAAGGAATACTGGAACGCCGGACACACCATTCGGATAAGCTAATTAATAGCGTGTGGTCTCGGAATTCAATTGCCACACTGTGCGGAGTTGCAATTTCCAAAGACAAAGAGGACCCCGCCGTTAGACAGCATTCCAGCGAAAGCGGAACACTTCAACCGCAGGCAGGCCGGGAAGGTTCAGACACGCCAACTGCATCTCCAGATGAGGAACACATAAAGTTAACGCTCAAATTGCAGTGCCGTTTCCAGTTCGATGCATTCATTACACCCTCGGCTCGGCACTGCTTTCTCATGGCTGGTCGCGGGACTCGCGATTGAAACAAAGGCATAAAGGGACAACCCTGACACAGACACACGCGATGGACTACGACCCGTGCCAGAGGTGACCTTGCCCTTTGCAACGCATCGGCGATCGAATGCACTCTCGTCGTCGTTCGCGTGTGCGCTCGTGCGCGAAGAAGTGCATCGTGTCCTGTCTCTCGCGCCGCCGCCGCCGAGAACGAAACAAACGCCCAAACGTGGGGTACGTGTTCCAGCAGGGTACTGTTTCCCCGTTTTATGTTGTTTATTTGACTTTCTTCGCCTTGTTGGCAATGGGCCAATAAGGGCGGGATGATGGATGCATCATCGTCGGTGCATATTCGCTGTCACTGCACAACAAGGTCTTATTTTACAACTCTTACGATCACGTTCGCGAGCTCTTTGAACCAACTTTAACAAATGTTTCCCGCGCCGTCGTCGATCGCGCTCGAAATTGAAAATTCATAACAGCCCTACGTGTGGTGGTGAAGAAAATCACGACGATCGCAATCACATTATTCCAAGCGGAAGCGTGGACCACAATTACTAACTACGGAAAGTGAATGACCAACACAGAGAAGGTTCACAAAGTAAGTCAATATTTAAAATAAAAGTAAATCAGGGTGGATTATGTCGGGTCGACAATTTTTGTGTTCCGCGTTTGATCACAAATCAGCACGAAGCAAGGCGCGTCTGCCCTCGTTGCCTGTTGCTTTAGGTCAACATTTAAATCCTACTGCAAATCCTACGGCAATTAGCACCGTTTCGCTGCTCGCTTCCCACATTCAAAAATATATCGCCCCCGTTGTGGGCTCTCGGTCTTCAGGGGGGCCCCATGGGAAGCAGAAAAGTGTTTGGCCTCGTGGCCCGATCGCGTGATTATTTCATTTCCATATTTTGCCACGAATTAAACGGCGTCTTCAAGCGGTCACACGCGGCACCGTCAAGTCTTGAGGACGTGGTGCTTGGCTGCTGAATACTAAAAACCCCGAGACGCCATGTGAATCAAATTAGGAAAGAAGCGCCTCAGAGTATTGCCAACCTCATCGCATGACGTAAACGGTGAGCCAATTGTGAGACACGCCAAAGCACGCCAGTGTGGTGGTAAAAAGCTCTCCTAAATGAAATGCAAATAGCGATAAATAAAAAGCAACAACGAGCAAGTAAATGCGCGCCGTAAATATGGACAAAAGCATGCACATTGTATGAAATTCCCTTACTGCATCATGCTCTGGGTTAAGGATCCGGTCCGATTGTTTTGCATACCTCGTTTGGCATCGCGTGGCATGATAATGAAATCAATTCGCTGTCAATAAATCAACCGCCAGGTTTATGACACAACCATGCTGGCCAAGAAGCGGCAAATCGATCGATCGGTGGGTCTCCCGTCTCCGTTGTAAATCATTTCCGGTTCGAACCCAAGACTCCCAACACTGGCTGGTTGCGGTGTGGAAAATGGGTCCCGTATTTTTGGAGCCTCTAATCGAAGTTTACACACTGATAAGAGGCCCGTGGCAAGAACTCCTCGAATACGCAGAACAAACACCGAAGAGGTGCGCGTCGCGTGAGCAACACTAACAATTAGAAGGGGTCCATTAGTTATTTGCATTTCGTTAACGGTTTTCATGCAACGAGCTCCCCCAAAAAAACCACTCTCCCATTGCTGTGTGGACTTTCACTGTCGTGTCGGGAAGATGGACGCATTTAATTGCAAGTTACAAACGACTGCCTTCAGGCAAACCTGGTGGGGGGTGCCCTGGCACATGGCCATATCACGGCGCGGCCTAATGGCGCACTCCGACCCGTATAGGTTACTCTTAAGCCATTTGATCAGTAAAGAAAAAAAAAGACGTAAACACCAAGCGGTAAAGCATCACAAACACCGTCATTTGCAGGTTTTCCCGATCCCAAACCGAACCGGCTGGAACACTCACATTCGACCGCTTCCGGCTGGGCGGTGGCGGTTGTTTGGTGGTCTCCATGCTTTTCTTTCCGCGTTCCGGAAGCCACGAAACACTGGCCGCAGTGTTTGGGGCAGAAAAATATTCAATTTCCTACCGGAAAGGAGCGTTCGACGATCGCTCGGTCGGACGGGAAATATGACTCGGCATCAATATCTGTCAGCGGTCAGGGGACCCGCCGACAGGTCCACGCGCGGGTTATGTTAATCGACAAATTTCTCTCCACCGTTTGCTGACCCGCCCCGTCGGTGACGTCGGTGAAAATTGAGATAGTCCCGCCGTTTCCCCCCTCGGTGACTGGTGACGAATCCTTACGAAATCCACACAAAAGCTCGTCTTAGGCACACTCGTCACCGGTGCTGGGTGCGCCACAGAAAGGGAAAGTGGCCATCTGTTTTCCGTGTGATACTCCCCGTCAACGTTGGCCGCGGCTCTCTACCCTCCTATATGGCTTTGAGTGCATTAAATTACAGTTTAAATAAGGTGCGCGAAGCTTGAGCAATGACCATTGCCATTGGTGCCACCGTGGATGGAACGGAAAAGGTCAGGCGGGTGATTTGCTTAGCAGAAGTGCTTCGCTCTCGCTTCCTTGGCGGTTGCTGATTGATTGATAGGCGTCACGACACGTGCCGATAGGTGATACACCATCGGAAATCTAATACTAGAGGCTCATTTTGCCGAAACAGTTAAAAGCCTAAAGGTTAGCTTGGGTAGGTAGATGAGAAAATAACACAAAACATGTGGTCGTCGCAGGCACAGGTAATCCATATGAATCATGTGGTCGTTGTGGCCACTTCACAATGAATTGAAGATATGGCATATGGGATGTTAAAAACTATTGTTGATATCGAGGAACCATTGTTACACATTTCGTCAGTTTTAGACAGAGATGTCTAGTCGAGACCAGAAGACGTTTTAGACTAGACGTGGATGTATAGTCTCAGATGCGTATCTATCTACGCCATCCCTACTACCATAAATTTGATCTTGCTCTAGTTTATCTGCAAATCAAGATTGTCTACAAACTAGTTCGATCCTCATATAAGCCCGAGCCACATCGGTGAGCCTTCGACCTATAACAGCCCATAATAT
Organism: Anopheles bellator; assembly: GCF_943735745.2. Lineage (NCBI taxonomy): Eukaryota > Metazoa > Arthropoda > Insecta > Diptera > Culicidae > Anopheles > Anopheles bellator. Next base: position 12,254,615 of record NC_071286.1, on the reverse strand, counting down.
AGGACAGAATCTGGGTGGACTTGAAAAGAACACAGGCCAGACAGAAGCTAGAAGACTGGTCATCAATATTGGTGCCTAAAATATGTAAATTGGTGATTGTACGACACCGCCCGTTCTTCTAACAAATCAAAATGGCCGCGCTCAGTGGGTGCTCTCGCAAAATGTGTAGCAAACGGATTTTAATCAAATAATAAAAGGAAAAGTAAACAGCGGCCTTCAACAAGCACACCGTACCACAAAACAAGCCTTGAGAATTGTGGGTCACAGCTCTTTACGAGCACGAATACATTATTCGTGGAGAAACCAGAATTACATTGGGGCACTACGAGAACGTACATCGTCGTAAAGGCATTCCTCATCGCCGCCGAAGGTATGCGCCTTCAATCGCTATCGAACCCATATTTTGACCTCTCACGACGCCGGCGTTATGTTGGCCTTGCCACGCGCGGATTCCGTTCACTGATCACTCCATGCGAGAATTATGCTAGGTCCCCCCTCTCTCTCTCTGTCTGTCGGTTCCTACGTTCCGGCATTCGCTGTCGCTTGCTAATCCAGTTCCTGCTAATCCAATCTCCTGTTGGTACGAGGCACACCACCACCGCCGAGAGCATCGATGACGTCGAGGCCGGTGGTATGCAGTTTGGCACGGCCCTCCCCACAAATGGACTACTTCTCTAGGGTCCGCGCACGCAGAAGGGTGTAGTTTTGAAGTTTACCGTCCCCCCCGAACCGGCTCTAGTCTAATGGCGGGCGATTCGATTTACCCAACACAACAACCGGTCCCTGTCACCGGTTTCCGTCGGCTGGCTCGGCTGGCTCCCTACACTACCGACCTTCAACACAAACGAATGCTTTGATCCACCGGAACCACCACTCGCGACCACATACCCGGTCCCGCCGGCCAGATCGACCTTTCATTTGCACACTCTCTCGGCACTCTTCCTAGCGGGCCGGTGTCCTCATGGCCGAAGTGGTGTAATAACTGTAAATGAATTATTAATTGCAACCCGGTTTCGATGCCGGTAGACCGCGGCGGCATTACGCAGGCCTAGTCTCTCTGCTGGCGGGGTGGTTTGGATTACCGCTGCCGCCGCCGCCGCAGGATGCCGACGCGCCAGTGGAGACGTCAATCTTTGCGGGCTATCGAAACGCATCGCGCAACACGCAAGAGGAATGCTGGACGGACGGCGCAGCGCAGCGCAAGTGATGTCAGAGCGAAGCTATTTCACGGCTCAGTCACGACCCAGTAACATGCATCGTGCGGGGCATCGTGGGCCAGCGGAAAAGCCTATCATCTTCCCAGCTCGGGCCATGAGAAACGGTGACCGGTGGCACCGCCACGGGCTCCCGCCCCCCCCTCGGGTTACTTCACACGTGGCGAGCGAAAGCACGAAAACTTAAGTGAAACAAAAATAAACGCGCAAGTTCACCGACCTCCGGGCGCGCTGCTGGAACACGTCGCCATCGTTTTTTTTTTTGCTTCCTTTTTTTCGGGGGCCAGCAATCAACTCAGGGGGGTCTTCAGGGGTCTCTGGTGAAATACCGCGGTGTCTTCGTCGCACGACGGTCATTGACTGCCCCGAAGTGCATTCACGTAACGTAAAAAACGTTGTTTACGCTGACTGTCCATCAAAGCCCGCTGGCTGGCGGTGCTTAAAACTTGGCCACGTATATTTGAAGCTCTCGGAAGGCTGCGGCATGGGACATCTTCGTTTAATTAGCGCTAATTGCTGCTGCTGGACAATGCGACAACAACCCATGCGGGTTCCCGTCTGCGCTGCGTTCAGCATATCAGCTGTTCTTAATTGGGTGGCCCCGTCGACGGCAGGACCAATTGAAACCTGACTGCGTGGTGCGCGCTATTTATGTCCAGTGTCCATTCGGGCTGGCGGTCCGGCTTAAGAGAGGTTACGACGACGGCTACATCGGCGTACCTCTCGACGGCGATATGCACGGTGGCGTACACGTAGGTTTATGGTCACTCAATTGCCTCCTGCCTATCAATTGGCGGTGTTTATTGGCAGAAGCCCGCGTATTACCGACTTGACTTGGTCTCACCAGTCTTCCGGACTGCAGCCTGATCTGCACAAAACGTGATGACATCATGTTCCCTAAAATGGTCAACGGTTAGCATTGAAAAGTGTCGCACAGAGCTTGAAACGTCAGGTGGTGACATCTGGTGACAAATCCTTGAAATGGAGGACCGCGCTATCGCGCGGGCATCTCGGCCAACAGCAGAAAGTACTTCCGTTGGCAAATTGGGTAACAACGCCATGCCCGTCCGTCATGGTCTCCGCGTCAGCGGGAACCGGGTGTCATCCACGATGCCGCGATAAGAGCTGTGAACACGGCGGCCGTGGGATAGATAGTAGCACCGATGGCTGGAGATTCCGGACACGATGGCGGACTCTTACCTGGAAGTGAAACAACAGAAAAACAGGAAGATCAGATTGTGTGGCGGTGGTCGTGGTGGTGTATCAATCAAAGTGATTGATTCCGGTGCCGCACGGAGCACGGCTACATGACACGCAGTGTGTGGAAGGGGAAAACATGGGGCCCACCAACCCCAGGCGATAGCGATCAAATTAGTGACAACGTTACAAGGGGCATCACTTTCGTTGCCAAGACAAGAGTACTCCGAAGTCCGATCTCCAGGTCTAAAAAGCCTCACTTTTAAGCGCAGATCTGGGGCTTCTTGAAAGAAGAAAAAGGTTCCCTCACAAACGTCTACACATCGCGCGCGCGCCCGAGGGCCAAGTAATTTGCATCGATTCCACCCGTGACTTGACATTGAACTGATGCAGTCACCGACGCCAACATTGACAAATCAATTTCGTAGACACACCGCATCTGGGTGGCTGGGTTGCGCAATGGATTGTGGTGATTATAATGTAATCAGGCTGGTGATTAGGTTCCATAAGCCGTCACTTGCGGTGCGGCCCAAGTAAACCAACTTGACCCTCCGGAGGTTAATTATAGGGGTTTATCAGTGAAGTGTGCCATAATCAGCGGCAGCGGCAGTAGTCACAGCCCACGCGGTTTCAAAGTGAAAGCAGCTACAAGCCGGCTGCCGACCGACTTTTCTTGACCTTCTTGAGTTCAGTTTTTGTGCGCCTTGTGGATATCGCCAGGTCTGGCCGTAGGAGCACCACGGCAGCAGGTCCCAGTTCCTGTTTGGCTTATCAGTGAGGCACGAGGCTTCCTCACATTGTATTAGTGCGTCCATGTACCGCACTCATCCGCACGATAAAAGCCGTTGCCCGTTGGAACCACTAGCCGCAGGTTGTAAAGTGCACCGCAAGTTCTCCGCCGATAGTGTTGTCGTCGTCGAATGGATGCAATTGCCCGTAATACCTCGTCGTGGCTTAATGCCATTCGCTCCCTATCGCACACCATTTATCAAAACCGAGCCGGGCCGTGCCGGGTCTGTGAAGGGATCATTAAACAACAAACTAGCCTCACCAATATAGTCGACTTGCTCGGGCGGGTAAACAACCACTACGACTACTTCTAAGACGGCCACACGCGTCACATTCCGATAGAGGACGTGTGCTGGTGATCGCTCGGTGATTCGAACACGGACTTGCGACCCCGAGATCGAACGTTAGACCGTCGACTGGACCGCGGTGGGACCAGAATACATTTTAAATTAATTGACTTCCAGTCTAATTGCCACCGGGCAAACCGGGACACCGCCGCCTTCATGGCACACCGCACCCAGAAAGACCAAAGTAACAAATCGGTCCGACCGACCCCGTAAGAGGTTGAGGGAGCTTCGACAGTGGGGCCACTTCACATACAATGTTCTGTCAATTAAGGCCCCACACTCAGCAACCGTCGCGGCCACCACCACCGACAAGGTTCTCGATTTCTCGGCTCTTGCCCAACCGGCGTACTGCCGTGGAGAGCCTCCGCGATCGATAGAATCGCTCGGTGATCTAATTATAACCGATTCGGTCCCGTACAATTAGCATCTTTTTATGACACCTCTTCGGCCTGAGAAAGCGAAGCATCTCTGAGTTCACCCCAAGAGTGTCACGCGTCACGGCGAACGAGTCATTCCCCCGGGGGGGGGGGGACTCACAAAGGCAGACTGACTCCCCGGATTCGCAGGCGTTGATCCGGTTTGACGACTTGCGGATGGCCGCATTGGCCAACCAAACCCCGATGTCAGGCGCGGCAGAGTCTAATTTTAAACGTAACCTTAATTCGCCACAGAACGACAGCGAGTCCGTATCCAGCCGGCGGGTCGCTGCACCAATGGAATGCGCATCTCGTAAGAGGCGCTACTACTAGGTGACGCGCGGCTGCCCGAAGAACTGACAAATTTAAGCTAATTGCTCGAGACAATTAGGAGCGATCCGAGTTCCCCGTTCCGCTCGCTCGCTGGCTGGTGAGTGAGAACGAGCTCGAGCTGGAATGTGCGTTCCCGATGGCGTACCCCGAACGACAAGATCACGGTTTCCCGAGGCGAGGACCTTCAATTTGTCAACGCCCCTTCCCCGTGGAGAGAGTTTATTCACTTACCACCAGGCTCATGACATGCCCTACCTACCGGAGATTGTAGAGGCGAACAGGCAAGAATCACCAAATTACTCTAAACGACTGGCGGACGCGAGCGGCTGACAAGTTGATAGACTAACTACGACGCTGATCCGACACGTTCGATTCAAAGTTGCCAAAAGGATGATCTTTAACCTTTTCGCGCTGGCCCTGTAGGGCAACGACGGTGGCGACCTGGCTCCGTGGCCACGTCGTCAGCCACGTAGAAATCGCAATATTGCGCAAACGTGGCGCCGAGGCACTAAAGCCCGGCGGACTAGAAACGCTAGAGCAACAGATTGCGCGTTTTACCGCGACGCTTGCCCATGAAATAAAACCCTCTGCCGGTCCGGGCAGAGTATCGCCTGCTTGTGACCCGAAACCGACCGTAAAAGCAAGGTCCGGTGGCGTGTATCTGCCCCGATGGAACTATCCATCAACTGGCTCGGGTTGATGGTAGAAATCGTAGATTTACAGCGCATTTTATACCGAGCCCCAGATAGGCCCCAGATGGCAGCCACGGGCACGGCCCGCAGATCTATTAAATCGTTTACTCAATCGCCACAATTAACCGTGCCGGTGGGTAGTGTCACAATTAAATGTCGATTGTTTTGCCCCGGTGCGCCAACGATGCGCGTGTACGCTTTCTCCTTGATCTATCTCTCGGTGAGGCCGAACGGATTGATTAGGCTGCGAAGTCGGGTTCACGTCAGGAAAAAGCCGGGGAAATTGGGCACCCTTTCGGCACCGTCGGACGCAGTCCGCAGTCCTGGCCGTGACCATTTGTCACACGCTGCACCACCGGCCCACGTGCCGAGCGCTGGTTTCTCCCGTCATAAACAATGGCGGAACAGTAAATACGTGGCGCACTTTCTACCGCTCGCCGGATGATCCTCGTCACGAGCGGCTCTCTAAATCGCGTCCGCCTCAGCGCCAGCCCCAATCATCCCCGCACAAGCCAGGGGCGCGCATATGAATCAACAATGTGATGCACCGGTGATATCGCACGCCAAGGGAACCGACGCACGCGCGTGTGTGCGGGAACGAAGGAAAGCAACCCCTTAGCAGCAAGGGCCCGCCATCTCGGCCTCGCCACCCAATTGATTAACGCATCCCCCCGCGGCCAACATCCGCTGGTAATGATTTTGCTAATCACACCTCCGCGCTCCGATATCCACCGCAACTTTTTTACGTGGTCGCCAACGGGCCGGGAAACAATAGGGCCCGAGCGAGAGAGAGAGAGAGAGAGAGACGCGTGTAATTGCATTCCACAACACACAGAGATTGCAATCGCAAACTCGCACGCCGGCGACCATCTTTCGACCGTATAGTGTGTGTTCTTCTTTCTGCTAAAAGCGTGGCACAGAAAAAAAAATCGAGGGCCCTTGAGAAAGGGTGAAAAAATGCAATATGGGATACACGGGGGAGAGGGCCCCGCCCAAGGGCAGCAAGGGTTCGCTCGTGGCAAGATCTTCTCGATAAGTGGCCTCATCAACGGCCTGTAGCCGTTGCGGTTCGGTGTTCTACGCGGATTCAATTAGGTCGTTTCGCTGTTCGGCGAAATCCGTCGGAATGTTCCGATCATCAATCAACCTGCTGGGGATTTAGATTAAAGTTAAGTTACTGCTGATGTGTGATTGGGTTCCGTAGCTCAGTCGTAAAGGTTTGAAGTTGGTGGCATTCGGTCCTCGAGGGCTACAGACACATGGGTTTCCTTTTTGTGTGCATTGGTTGTTAATCGATTGATCCCCCTTTCGAAACAATTCGGGGCAACATGGGAAAGCTTTCTAAAATTGGGTAAAAGCTGTCCGCGGCGAGGACCAAACCATAAGGAAAAATTCTAACGTGATTCTAATCCAAAATTTATTAAAAGCATTGCGGTAGAATTTTATATACAAAGTAGGGGAAAAAGTAATCCTTTATTTTCACAGTAGATGGCTTCAGTGATCGATATCTCGTAAAGTATCGATCGTACAGTTTCAGTTATTTTTTATGCACATAAAAAAGCACATCGCACAGGCAGACCGGTTGTCGAAAATGTCGATAAAACCACAGCAATAATAAAATTTAATCGCTATTTTAATAATCAGAGCATCGGCCATGAGCTAAAGATTAACCATCAAACAGCTATAAGCCATTTGCGAAAAACTGAAAAGGAAGTTCGATGTTTGGGTAGCACAAAAATTAACAATATAAAACATGATAGATCGAATTTCCATTTGCGCGGTTTCGGTCAAACGGGATGAAATCGAGCCACTAACTGGCAGGTTTCATGGAGTAGATCTCTGGACCTTCGGTGCCGTTGTCATCTACCTTTTAATGTTGATTTAGACCCCAAATAGGAATAAAATTCAACCTTCCATAACTGTAGTTGAGTTGCATCAACAGTTCATCAACCTAGGGCACCTTTGTCCAGAATTAGGCCGGTTCCAATGGCGATGCTGATGATAAAATACCATCCTTTTCTTCAAATCGACTTATGATGAATTAATGTAAACTTTTCGAAAATTAGGCCACTTATAGAAACGAAAATTTGAAAACGGACTTATAGACAAACAAATAGAAATGAAAACAAAACATTCTCCAAAAAACCTTAATCTTATTTCAACCACTCACAAAACTGATAAACGTTTGTGAAATTTAATAACTTGAACCAGACGTGAAGTTCCAAACATAGAAACATGAAAATTGTTAAAAAATCAAAACCTTTGCCGTTTTATATACGCCCAACCACATTTTGAGGACAACACAAGCCAAACTTTTCGTTGCTATTAAACGGTTTGTGACAGGCAACACTTTGAATGTGCAATATATTTTGGTGAATTGTTGGCAACGCTAAAAAAAAATTCAACCTTTTTATTTCATTTCACTCAACAATAAACAGTGAAAGCGGACGGAATTGAATGCAAAACGGTGACGGCCAACAAATTTCAATCACCACCAATCACAGCCAAAATCAGTGCGCAATAGGTTCGTGTTTAATGAATCACTGCCAATTGAGCCCACAGCAATTCCGAGCACAACGCGAGCCCCAGGACGACCCACAACAAAGCATCATAAAAACGAGAGCGCAACATTCGATTCGCGCCAGCCAGTTAGTGTGCTTCAAAACGTAACACTATTTTGATAAGCTTCTAGCCACCAACAGACCCTGCCACCTTCCGACCGGCTGCCGATCGGCGGCCCCTGTGCTAATCTGCGAGTGTACATTCCGAGCCTACAGCTCCACTCGCCGAACATGAACAACGGCTCGGCCCCAACATCGAGAATCGGGCCCCGCTGTTCCGGCGAATGGAAAACAGGTGAAAAGATGAAACCCGTTTCCACATACACAGGGACCGGGTGGACGGACGGACGGGCGGGCGGGCGACGGGCGGGTTTCATCGGTGCGCTTCGCATGAATAAAACGCTGCATTTAAGCGTGGAATTAGAAATCATAATAAAAATAAAGACGCGCCGAGCGGCACGCGGAGGGACCTTGAAAGCCTGACTAGCGGGATGGGGTGGACAGGTGTAGTGCGGTCACGGAGGGTGGGGACGGAAAACAAGAAAGTCTACAGATTCAGAGCCGGGGAGACCTACAAACGAACGGAGCCGGCTGGAATGTCTTCGCGCGGGTCTTCTGGATAATGCGCGCTGGGAACGGATCGGATCGCACCGACGACGGAACAGCAGCCAGTGCCAGTGCGGTGGATGACAACACCACCCTCTCTGTCGGCCCGAAAAGGGTGGACGACGTTGTGGAGCCGGGAGCCGGGTTTTTTTTTCAGGTCGCGCCTCTGGGAGACAGTCTGGCGGTGGGAATTATGCTACTCAATGGGGACACGCGCGGCAGCGTGATGTATTGGCCTGGCTGGTGGTGGCCTCTCCTCGGTAACCGTTTGTTGTTTCGTAATGAAGCGAAGCTAAAAGAAAAACGGGATCATCGAGCCTGGCGGCGATCGAGCAGCTTAATGATCGTGAAAATGGTAACGAGAAATTTGTACCATTTAAGAGAAAAAGCAAACATCAAGCTGTTGGACGAGCAATAAACTCTAATCAAGCTAATTATGCTGGCTACAGTTAATAGGCGTCTGGCCCGATGCCACGCGGAACTTTGTTCGTTAAAAGTGGTCTCTGTCAGCGATGAGTGTGGAAAAAAGCGATTTGACATGAATTTCTCGGAACAAATCGTGGCGATAACTAGTGTGTGACAATTAAGTTTTTAGATACGAAGGGTACAAACAAACTCGTATGCAGTTTGGATCGGCTGAGGCCGTTTCCTGGAAGGCCAAGAAGTGTTAGAAGACTACTATCTTTAACGGAGACCTTTTCTTAGGATGAAAATCCAAGATGTTGCGGTTCGCCTTCTGGCTGTACCTTGCATCAAATCAAGAAGTGCTCACTGACTGAGTGGGCCACTGGATAAACAAAGCTCGACGATCGACGATCAACGATGACTGTCACGATGAAGTCACGCCCGCCACCTAGCGTAGCTCTAGGCAGTGACCGTTAGCCCCTGAAGGCCTCATCACGAACGACTGTCGTCATTTGGCATTACGCACCGCGGTCAGAAATAGCCCCGTTTACTCACATATGCTCACTCATGCGGTCAACAGAGCTCATTTTGGGGCTGAGATTCTCGAAAAGTCTCCAGTACCAAAAGTGTTATCGCCAAGTGGGCCATTTGAGAAGCCCAGACCCAACTCTCCAGTTCGCTCCAAGTTTTCACTCCACTAGCGTGAAGATCTGGGAGCTAGAGGATCTGTTTTCAGCAGTTGCACTCCACCAGCCACTACCTTCGGCCCTCGAAATTATCGCCCAAAAAGAGTTACTTTCCTCGCACATCGTATCTACGCCGCGCGTGGTTCGGTTTCCCTTTCAAGAGGCAAAGTTTCCCATGAACGTCCGGAACAACGACGGCGAGCTCACGCGCTCCTCGGCGAGTCATGATGACGTTTCAGCGTTTCCATTTCTTTTCCGTCTCGGCGGACTCTTGAAATCGTAGAAAAGCTCCCAGAAACCCCACCGCTCTGATCGGGGCCACCATCGACTATACCGACCTGCACTTCATCCATCCATCATTCCCACCGGCCACCGGGCCGGCAATATCTCGCCCAGTCTCCCGTCCCGACAAATGATATTCATTTCCCTGCGCTGAAGCCCCACCTGGGCCGGTGGAAACTTGGCAGCGTCACCGGCCCGAAGCTGTCATCCCCGTGTTGCGGACGGTTCCGCTGGGCTGACCCAGCCGAGCCGACACAGATCGCACCGGTCTCCGGAACGCGACATCCGGACACGAGTGCCCCCGGCAGCGACTCACCACTTTTCACCCGAGACTCCGATTGCAGAGGCTCAACGAGGCCACATACCTGTAACCTGACGCGCCGTGCACGGGCTCGGATGTTACGCGCGCTCCCGATGCTTCCCCAGAGAACTGCTCCTGCGGACGGGGTATTGAAAGCAACCATTCCGAATCCGAGTGCTGCCAGAAAATGGGTAGCATTTCGTTTCTCGCGACCCAGACCCGGGAGTTTAGTGACCGATCTGTCGACACCTTGTCCGTTGGACAAGGGAAAGATGAGCCCAGACGATCCACCCCAAACAGCATCGAGGGAGAGAGAAAGCGGCCCTGGGTGGTGGGCCCTGTGTCACCGCAACGTCGATTGTGGGATGGAAAATAATGATCGCACTTAGGTGGCGCCCGGAAGCCATGTAACAGCCAGGGTTTGTGGTGAGCATGGCGGACGGACTCTTTGTAGCGTCCACAGACCTTGGTTTGAAATTGAGTAGCGCTTTTACTACGCCGCCGCCGGTCACGGTTCAAAAAGCGCTCTTCGCGCTTTGACGCCCTCCCCAGGTGGTGGTGTTTGGGAGTGATGTATGGCCATCAGTGACGATGGCCGGAAGGCGGTGTTAGCATCAAAATGCGTAGTGTTTAACAAGCGATTCAAATAGTCCCTCCCAGCGGGCGGCCATACGGTTCTCGATGCGACGAATTAGGGGTTCAACAGGAAGATCAGGCAGCCCAAGTCGACAAAAGCAACAGCCAGTTTGCAGACGCGCAGTTTTTGTGAAAAATGGATAAAATCGAGTATCGAGAGGTCGTTAAATATTTGGTTTTCAAAGGCCCGATACTCCTACGCAAATCACAGATGAGTTGGAGTCTCTGATCACATACCACTGTGATCTTTTGAACATTTACATTTAAACGTGACCGTAAAAGTTTAGAAGACGATGAACGTTCGGGACGTCCAAATACTGCAACTAGCGGAGAAAAAATCGCCAATCGCGTTGATAGAGGAACCCGGATCGAGGACCGATTTGTTCCCTCATCACAAAGTTTCGCTCGAAGGACAGAGATTTTCGTCGAATGAGGAGGTCAATTCAGAAAATGTTAAGTGCTACACTGATCAATAACACGAAATGGGTTACCCGTTAACTTAAGCCATCTAACGATCGGCGCCGCAAACATTCATCGCACGTCGTAAAGAGAACAAACAATCTGGTAATCAAGGTCAACATGTAGATTATAATGGACGTTTGTTTTGCTTCCTTTTTTCGACGTTCAACGTGTGCCCATCTTCGACGTGCCCATCCTAACAATGTTCCCTAAAAGAAGTTGAAAACTTTCAATCTGCCATTTTTGAACCCCAAACTAACAGACCAAGAACGTTCCGTTTTAGCGATGACTTCCACTTGATGACTCAACCGAACGACCCCCATATTGGCACCCTCAGATGAGCCGAACATAAATATGGCGCAATCTCGTTTGAACAGCGTATCTCAGCGCCAAACTCATTTCGTATCGATTTCTAGATACGCTCACGCTGTCCAAACCGGCGCCGATCAAAAAGCACACATCGTGCCCGAAGGTTCGGCAGAGTGTTTCGACACCACTGACGCTGACGTATGTTTCATCTTCTACTGGGCAAACACAACCGATGGAATGTAAACATGCGCTGATAAGCGGAGCCGTCAATCCGCGATCCGCCGGCCGGGGATTGTAATAAACGGATTGGCGCCCGGATTTACACAGCTGGCAGCGAACTTCGCACCCTGCGCGTCGATCGACGCCGATCTGTGTTGGCTGGCAAAAGGACTGGCACCGCCCGGGGTAGAGTGTGCCTGGAGAGCTCCGCCATTCGGCAAATTAGAAAACCTTTCGGGAAAGTCTATCTCCAGCGCGCACACAGACACACAGACATCTTTTTGCAATCGTTTTAACACCGGTTCATGAATATTAACCAGTGCATGCTAATGTTGTTGCCGATAGCGCGAGCGAACGGATGGTTTCGCCCCGAAACGAGATTAACACCGAATTCGGGACCCACGAGAGCGGAGGAGGAAAGCGCCGCGACACGCGATGGTTCTGGAGGAAAGTGTACACCGGTCCGCTCCGGTCCGGCTCGAGACGGACACGAAGGACTCTCCCTCGGCGGCTCGGTAGTGAAAAATCGAAACGCCCGAACATGGCGGCCTGTCTGTGTGGCTGTCGATCAAACGTGAAGCGACACGGCCCGGCGGACCTAGGCTGCCCATCATATCATATCTCCGAGTGGCCGCCAGCCACCCAGCCACACGCTTTCACAATAAATTTATGCAAAAACTGAGTAGGGCGAGCTTTCGGGGCTGGTGGGAAGCAAAAGAAATTAAAAAAAAAATCACCAAACCATCGGTGGACCGATTTGAAGGAGGCCTCCGAAACCGGGAGCCCCAGGTTGACACTTTTGGCACAAGCAGAAGAATCACGGTGGCCATTAGGGATTAGGGCGCGGCCAAGAAAACCCAACCTGTCTGCCTGCTGCAGGCGGCCGGAAGCTGGTAACACGTTGCCCACCAGCCGGGCGCCACCCCGACGGCGATTCGCGACCAAAAATGGTCACGAGGAAGTCGCCAGCATAATATCAGTGCGACTCCTCGCCGCCACCGCCCCAGGGATCGTGCCACGTGTTACGGAGTACAGTTGCAGCGGCGGGCCCAAATGTCAAAACTTTCCCTTTTTCGACCGCTAAAGCGACAGAGAGAGAGAGAGAGATGGGAAGAGGTCCCACCTGGTATCGCCAATAAAATGGTTGCATCGGTGGTGCTCCGGGCCATTGATCGATGACAAATCTCTGGTAATTGTATCAGCTTTCACCGTGCCGTGCCGTGCCGTGGCAGGTTGTTGGGGGGAAGACACCGGTTTTCTGGAAGACACCGGACTCCCGACACGTCGGTCGTTTCGGTTTGAACAGAGAGAACACGGAGAGGACCACGGTTTCTTCGACGATTAGATTCCCGGCAGGGGATAAACATTCTTCGAATTCTTAGGTTGGACCGATCGGTGACGCGCAACGTCTTCATCGAGATCCTTCGGCTACCGTTCCGCGTGTTCGCGTGGAACTCGTGGGGGAACTCTCGGGAGCTTCGCTGGAAAAACGCTGCCCTTCAAGAGCCGCTTCAAACAATGATAAATTAAATTGTGTTAAGCGTTTTTTTACGGGATCCGCCCGCCGTAAACAGCAGCCCGCGGACCACATGCGGGCGCGCAATTACCCGGGGTCGCCTCGGGGAAGAAGCACCATGACGGATTTTGGCTCCGACTCCCCAGTTGCTGCTACACAACAAGGTGCACAGTTAATGAGCTTCCCGCGTTCACGGTCGTCGAACGTCACTGTGCCGTCCCTCAGCCAAACCGTGAGATGAACCACTTTTTTGAGACCCTTTTGCCGAAAACGGACGTAGAACGGCCAGGTGGCCAGGGCTTGCTAATCCCTCCCCCCGCTGTCGATCGCTCGATCGGATCGTAAGAAATGCTCATAGGCCAGGGCAGGAGAAATTGCATAAAACGCACAGGCGACGGGATGGACAATTGGGTCAATGGAGTTAAACGGGCTGCGGCACAAGGCAGCGGCGCAAGTCCCCGGAGTCGGGGGCCGGGAGCAACACAAAACCAGTCCACCCGCGAAGACGACCCCCGCTGTCATGGTGAGGAGGGTGCAGGGGGAAGAAGAAGAGGGGGGAACCGAGGGAACGGGTTGTTGTTGCGGCACGCTGCAGAAAAGCACGGCTTCCCGGAGATGGTGGAGATCGCGCGCGCGCGCGCGCAAAAGACTTCACAACGAAAGACTTCAACGCCAACCGATGGCGACGAACCCCGCGCTCTGCGAAGGCAACGGGATCGGGCCGTCCGACCACAACAACAACAACAAGATCGCGAATGCAGCACACACCTCTCTTGTGCCCTGCCACAGGCCACTAACCCGCCCCCAAACTGCATTCTGCTGCCGTGCTGCGTCGAATGCAAGGAGAAGTGGGCGAATTGGGTTGGCCTCCGGTAGGCTGTGTGCACACTCTCACATACACACCTCTTTCCTGCCTCAGTCGGTGTGAATCATCGACGCCACCATCATCCCGGGCGCAGCGCAGATCCCGCAACGAAGCACGTGAACCAAGCAGGAACCGCCGTGCAGAGCCGGCCGCATGTCAGCCAACAATCATCCTCCAGCCAGCCAGTAGCATGCCCAAGTTGCCCGTTTCAATGGCTCGGATAATTTATCATCCCGCAGAAATCAACCGCAGCTGGGCCACACCCGGGGGACGGGACGAAAGTTATGGCGAATGAATGCCGTGCCGCCGCGCACACGGCACGGCACGGCACGGCTCTGGCGTGTTGGTGGTTTTATTGTTTTAAACATTGTGTACTCACGATCTTGCCACCGCGCTTCGCCCACGGGATGGAAAAAGGGGGGAAAGGAAATAAATAGTGAAAATAAAGCTGACCACCGACCATCGGTGTACCGACCATCACCGGTGGGGCGCGGTGGGGCCTTTTAACGTTGTTGTGGTTAGCGGGCATCTGTGGCAAACAGGCGGCCCAACAGCACGCGCTGCTTCTCTTGTGGTTCAGATTTGCGTAGAACGAAAGGAAAAACGTAACCCACGGTTTGTGATTAATCTTTAGCACAACTTCAAGGAACAGTCTTTAGAGCAGTCTACAGGACGTTGCAAACTGCCCGGGTGCGCCGATATGTGCAAGTTGATTTTTTTAAATGTTTACAAAAATTAATGAACAATAATAATTATGTCTGAAATTCAACTGATTATTCCTACGATAGGGTAGTTTCCTCTGCGTGAAGTCAATCTAATGTTTTTCATCATTTGATAGATATGTTTGCGCAGTCGAAGAATAAAAGCAGATTTAGCAAATGTGTGCTTAGATTATATACGTACGGCCAAAAGCAAACCAACCAAAGACGGCGTTGGCTTTTGACTAATCGTTGAAACTTAACCCCCTCCAATCGTCTGCAGTTCGGATTGGTGATCCGGATCATTTACCCCGATGTTCGACATCAACCTGCTACGCTACCAAAAGGGGCCTGTCGGTCGCGGCCGGCTACCGTTTACAGTCCGAGCGATAGGCATCTTATCGCCGCGAATCGGGAGACGAATTGCCCCGGGGGCGACGCTCGAAAGTCGCCGATTTTCGGGTTCGTTGCTTGCTCCATCGCGCGACTTTTGCGCTGCGGCCACAGCTTAACGGGCAACGAGTATCGGTTCCAATCAAAAACAAAAAAAACGAAATGTAACCACCACGAAAACAAGTTCGATCTTCGTCGGCGGGGTTCGATCGAAACTGATAAATGATCAGGTCGCGCCCGTTGGCGGCGGGCGTAATGATGACGTAAAGCGGGACATGTGTAATCGAGTGCACTGGAGTGGAGTTCTCTGGAAGGGCGCGCTTTTTGCGCTGCTCTTCCTTGCGTCCTCTTCCTCCAAACTGTCGCTCGTAAACTGGTTCGCCGTGTGTGCGAACGAGAGATGAGGGTGGCCACTGCGCGGAAAAAGTAACCCGTCGCCGTCTCACGGCAAGCATTAGTCTCACTTCGGGTTCCGATCCACACCCCGCGCCCCCGAAAAGGGGCAACAAAACAAAGAACGCATCGCACCGAAACCAAGCATCCCCTCAGCTGCCACCCCGCCCAGGATCGGTGTCGACGGGTGTGACATAAACGCGAGTGGCCCGGCCACAGGCACAGAGAGAAAAAATGCGCTTAAAATGTAAAACTGAACGACGAAAACCGAACGAACGGGCGCGGGGATCGGAAGGAAGCTCCGGCGGGTCGGAAAACAAGTTTCCGAAATCACAAACTGCCGGGGAACCGTGGCGAGGGCTGGGTACCGCACGGGCACCAGGCTCTCTCGGTTCGAATGCCCGAAATTGTCTCGGCCAGAAGTGTGTGCGCGCGGTGTATGTCCCCCCGGGGGCGGTGTGCGGGGGGAGAGGAATCTGAGACGCAACGGGAAGCAAGGCACGAAGAACAGCCAAATGCGCGCCCAACGACGGGAGTTGACTGACGGTATCGGTCCGAAGCAAAAGAAGGAACCGAGGGGCAACATAAAACCGGCACACACATACACAGAGCGCGATCTGCGATCCATATCCATAAAACGATCCCTTCTGGTCCCCCCACCGGTACCGCCGGCGCGGCTCGCGGAATACGTGTTACTCAATATTTTCTGATTCGCGGCGGCGGTGTGGCGAAGGAACGAACAATGGCTGCGCAGCCATGTGTAATCGTCACCAAGAGGATGTGTTTCTTATGCTGCCTTGCGAAGCCCAGAACCGGCCGGCCCGCGAGAAGCTGAGAGAAGCTGAATCTGAGTGATACAAAAGTAAATTCATTGAAACGCAACGGCACGGAAAATTCGTCAGAAAAGGACCCTTTGGGCCCCTTGCCTTGGACCTCACAAGAAATATACAGGGTGGCAACGAGAAAGTTACACTGCCCATCGTTTTAATTTTTACAGCTATAGGTCCGATCTTTGTTTACTATTTGAAGTACTATGTTTCAGTTTATTCATACGTGATAAAGTCAGTGCTTGTGTTTCGTTCACCAGAAAATTGTAATGGATTCTTATAGATAACAAATCAAGATCTTGCATCTTCAAAACCTCATAAACATTCACATGAAGACGAAGCTGTAAAATCTGAACTTGACCAGATTATTCGTGTACAGGACCATCAAACGTTTCAAAGGAAGGAAGGAGCGTATTCGACGAAATCCGGTCCGCTCGGGAAGAAAAATGGCACGTGATATGAAAATGAGTCACACCTCCGTGCAAAACATAATCGAAAAGGATCTTGGATATAGTCCTGTTAAGATGCAGAGGATTCATGGATTATCTCTCAAAAATATTGCCGACAGGGTTGCCAGATCTCGGATGCTCCTGAAGACGCACGCTGCTCACAACATATTTTTGTCGGACGAAAATTTGTTCACTTTGGAGGCAACTTTGAACAAGCAAAATGATCGTGTCTATGGTGGAAGTCTTCGTCCAGCCGATAACAGAGGGGTCGAGAGGTACCAAAATGCATCAACTGTGATAGTGTGGGGAGCAATATCAGCAAAAGGCAAACTACTACTGTTATTCATCGATCGGGTCGTGAAAATCAACAAGCAGTACAACTTGCAAAACGTTATCAGAAGCCATTTGCATCCTTGCGTCAAGGAATCAAGGCATTGGTTGTTCAGAAATGGTGCAAACAAAATTTGCCATGTTTCGCCAGTTCCTCTGAATGGCACTCATCGTTTTCCAATTTGAACCCACTCAACTTTAATATCTGGGGATACATGCTAGGAAAGTGAGGCAGTGTAAAGCATATACGTTTGGACACTTTTAAGATTCATTCAGTCAAAAGCTGGGATGAAATGCCGAACGAAGTCGGGCGTGCGGCGTGTGATGCTTCCGAAAAGCGACTTCGGGCCACCCTGCCCCTGCCAAGCGACTTTCACGTTGCCACCCTGTACATTCTATGTGGGTTTTTTTTGGACAACGGAACGCGAAATTGTGAGACGAACACAGACACGAGCTCGCCCGCCCAATACGCAAATGTCTTGCAATGTCTTGCGAGGGCAATCAGAAGTAGGCCTCGAATGTGCAAGATGCTGCCCGGCGAGTGAGTTAGTATGTGTTCGCGAATATGTTGCTATGGAGATGTTAGCAAAAAGAACCCTTCGCCTTCGCGCGCGGATTCTTGTGCCGCTGTTTGTTTCTCCGTTTTCTCGGCCACGGCCGCCACATCTGGCCACAACATGCGTAGCCTGCGAATCACGTACCTTTGAAATCGTCTCCGAATCCGTAATCCAGAGTTGCGGCGTATGATTGTCTCGATCCGCTGTTGCAAAGTGCAGCCGTTTCCGGCTACTTGTGGAGAGCCAACAACAAGCTGTCGGTTGGTTGGCCGCCTGGACACCGCAAGTGAGGGAAGGCACGGAAGGCGGGAATTTGGCACTAGAGCTCGTGGACGTTGGCGTAAAAACAATAGCACTTGACAAAACACGCCGCAAAAAGGACAAACCACACACACTCGCACAATCACTCACTCGCAAACGCACACCCGACTAACTATTATCTCTTCCGAGGTGATTTTATGTTTCCACCTCGATTGCACTTAACACCTTCGGTCGGGTTTCCCACTGCCATACGCAACCTACTTTGATGACTGTGGATGACGATGATGGTTTGGCGCTACACCTGAATGGGCAAACTGAAACGATGGAACGGATTAGCTAATGGCGCGCGCGCTTTGTGGCACCGGTGAAACAATAGACACCGACGCGACGAGCGTCCAGGCGAATGCCAAAACAACGCTCAAACACTCGCCATTCTCAGATGGAATTTCTGCCGCTGTGTTGATTTTGATTTCACTTGCCCTCGCCGATCGCAGATTCCGAGAACTCCCGTATTTATTTTGGTTGTTTTCTTTTCTTCGCGTTTGTTTTCTCCGTGGCTGAGTGTCAAAATCAAGTTCCGACACACACACGCGCACATTCGCTCTCGCTCTCGCTCTCTCTCTTTCCGTCAGAATCTTCGGTCTGTTCTTCATTCCAGCGGCACAAACACTACGACCGATCGGTAACGATCGCTGAAATCTGTGGCGATCGTCGCACGCACACTACCGTAGCCCATAAATCCTGTACCAGATCTTTAGGAAGCCCACGATGGAAAAACGGATTTGGCCACGATTCTGCCGGGTTGCGGATTCAAGATGCCTGATTCCCCGTTACCGTTTGCTGGCCGGACCGCACCGGAATACCGGAATACCGGATCCACTGCGAGGGGACGCGTTTGCCACGCGACGCGCGGACGCTGATAGCGATGGCGCGGTCCTGTTTTGGCTGCCTTTGCCACGAACGAAGGGATTGTGCACCTGCCACGACGACGCCACGAACGGATCGCGGAAAAGCGGGTCAGTTCTGGCCACCAAACAGACTAGAAGAACCAACGGGAAAGCTTAAAACACCGGCAAAAGTTTGCATATTTTTGAAATTCGCCCCGTTAAACACTATTACTGGCTGCACTGCGTAAACACGGGAACATAAAACTGCTCCAACCACAAAACACTTGCTTTGAACGGGTTAACGAATGTAAACGCAACCGCACGCAAAATAAGAAGCCGAACGAAACGCAGCGTAACCGCTTGGATTTTAAAATACTATTGTAGCGAAACAAACACCTTTGGTGGCGAGCCTAAAGATTGAGCTACGAGCAGTTGTAACTCTTTCCTATGCGGATGTTCGAATTTTTAATAATGACATTTTAACGTACTCTTTGCCGTCCGACTGAAATTAGTCTCGGGACTTTCTGACCGCCTGAAGATGTTGAAACTAATTTCGCGAAGGATTTGACCCTAAGGAGTGTGGCAATCGCACCGAAATAACACAAAACACAACGAACCTGCACTTCCGGTCACGTCCGACGACTTAACCGCAAAAGGGTTCTTCGATTTGTTCAACGGAAACAGTGAAAAGCGACCGAAATAATACGAATGACTTCGACGGGAAATTACACGCGTCCGTTCCCGGCAAAAGTTGGAATTTTTTTAACTCTTTTCTGGCTCTCTCTGTTTCTCTGAGAATCTCAACACGGTTCAACGTAACTTTGAGCCTTCGAACCTGAACCTGATGACGAACAGATGACGAACCTAACCAAGTGCTGCGAAATTCAAATTCAAATTGAATGAAATATATTATTTTTATATTATTTTTTTATTTTTAGTTATTTGTAGTTATTATTTTTAGTTTTTAGTTTCAGTTATTTTTATATTTTGCGCCAATCCTGATCACCAGCAACACGAATTAGGATCACAGTTTTCCAGTTTTGGTTCGGAAATGGAGCCTTCCAATTCTACCAACGGATAATCTCCGGACTATCCGACAAACTAGGCCGACACTCAAATGAAATCCAATAACTATCGTATCGTAGATAACTAAAATAAAATAAGTGAAATAAGAGAAAATAGAAATCTTACATTCTTAGTCAAAATCTTGCATTTCCAAAACGAAGAAAAAACAAAGAACTAGAAGAAATTCTCTCGCGTTCCCGGTCTCTGTTTTTCTCTTTACTCTCTGTATTTCGAACCTGATTTTCGAAATTCGAACCAATTTGCGTTTTCAAATTCAAAATTCAGTTACTGTATGTATCAAAAGTTTTCGGACAACGACAAATACAAGGATAAAAAATTACTTTATTCGATCAAAAATCAACCCACAGCACTTAAAAACTAGCCCTACTAAAACTGACTAGCTTGATTGCTTGTGGCGCAATAATGTTTACACTGCGAAATTTTTTGTATTGCTTTTACCATTAACCGCCAACCACCATATTCTCAGACACGTGGCCAGCGCAACCGTCGAGATACAATTCGACATCCACGATGAGACACCATTGCCCCAGTTTTTGAAACCTAATTTAAGTTCATGGGTGATTCAAAGTAGGTTAATCGAAGCCACAAAACCACCGGACAATCCTTTTGTCGTTTCCTCCCTCCTGATTGCCCCTTGGAGTAAATACAGGGGAGGAGCAATGTGGGCTGGGGTGGACCCTTTGTTTGTATTGTTCTAGTCAAGACATGGAATAAAACAACGTCCTAATATAATAATCCTTTTGTCGTCGGTGTGTTTTGTGGCGAGACTCCGCTTCAGTACTTCCTCGGCGCTTTGTGCGCGGAGTTCTTATCCCTCTGAAGGGGATGAAGGCATGATGGGGGAACATTACGACAAGCGATACGAGGATTTCGATATTAATTCCTGATAACACCTTAGGCATTTGATTTCGTGCCTTTAAATATTAATAATCGGTTTCTGAAACACCATTAAACAAGGCACTTTTAAGCAGCGAGGAAAAGAAGTACATTTTAAGAGTTAATGCTGCCATCCGTTTCCTTTATTATGCATGTTTGAGTAGCGGACGAAACATTGAACTTCTATTCTAACAAACATTGAAGAGTCTATTTGGATTTGTACAATTTCACAGCAGGGCATATGGATAGTTGTAGCTGTAGGCTGAAAAACGAACAAGAATTTCACAATTAAATGTACCCCAACAATGTTGGCCTTTTTAAAACATACCTAAACTAGGATATGCTAGGGCACTGTACGGAGAGACAACACTGCTGTAAGGAGAAACGTAACTGGAATAACTGGAATAGGCGTATGGATACCCTCCGACAGAATAAGTGACCGGGGCCGCGGCCAAGAACTGTGCCTTCGGATCGGGTCTTGGGGCTGCCAGCGAGCAGGCCACGAGTGCCAAAACAAAAACAATCTGGAAGAGGGAGGCAAATCTTAGCTATCAAAACAATTCGAAAGAGTTGAAGCACCACTCACCACAAACTTCGCGGCCATTTCGCAGGAGCTAGCACCAGAATTTCGATGATCTGCGACGAGATGATGATGCCACGTTTCGGAGCGCAATGATGTGGAATTCGATCGTTCCTAGTTCTTTTATATGACGATCGGTGGTGCGTCGAACCAATCCCCTCAAATGGGTTCGAACCTTAGGGATGTTCAATATTGGCCATTCGCCTCACGTACCACACTGGCGTGCGTTTCCCCATCATCCGCGTGGCGCTTAGCCCCCACACCCGCTGCACGGGTAATGAAGTGGACAATTCAATTGCTATCCTTCGGAGGTATCGGGCCGGTAAGCGAAATGAATGAACTAACTCGCGCATTGACGGTGAAGAAATATTATCACCCGTGTGTGTTGCGGTGGTCAAAAATCGTGACCCAACTGCGATGGCATTAAAATCGCCGAAAACATGCTTTGCAAGGTGTGCCCAGGTGCGAAGATCCGTTGCGCAATGAGTCTAGCAGGGAGCGCCCAGGTTTGTTTGTTTTCGGCTAACGAAGAGCAACGTATAGAATTCGGGCGGTGCTTCGTGTGGCACAGTCCGCTGTAGTAACCTTCTTCAGAGGCCAATGTGAACTTGAAAATCACTTATCCAAATAGGCCACTTCCAACGGCGGGATACAGTAGGAATGTGGCAAATACGCAAGCGCAATCCCCCTATCTTCGCACGTATCGATGACCATTATGGTCAGCATTGGGCAGTAAGGCAGTACGTGCTGCAGCAAACGGCCTTGGGAACACCGTTTGGCAACGTCGAGGCAAATTGAACAATGTATTGAACTTGAAGCTTGTTTTTTGAACACCACTAGCACTAAACGTTTGCTGAAGCATGAGTCCCGAAGAACCTTGAATTGCCTTCGATCGCGACACAAATAAACATTACAATTCGAACACATCGACCTGTCCGAATACTAAGTCAGCTGACGAGGATTGTTACGGTCCAAAACAAGCAACGTCCTCAAATCTACAATTATTATCTATTCTCTTTGTTTCGTCTTTGAAATTCCTTTTTGGGGTTGATTCCCCTCTTTAGAAAGGAGGGCTTCCATACAAAATCTAAGCTCATTTCAGGTAAACTCGGGTAGTTTTCAAGCAATTTGAGCCAAATTCAGCTGGTGCGAGTTTTGACATGTATCCAACGGGAAGCGGGAAGGGAAGCCGATCATGTACGTCACCGGGAATCGCGATTGTCTGAAAAGGATGAGTAACGGGAAATGAAAAGAGAAGCCAATTGTTCGAAACGGAGGAATAACGGGAGGCGAGAAGGTATTTTAATTTCGTGAAACAAAACAAAACAGAAACAAACTGAACCCAACTTGGTGGTATACGAACCTTGGCCAACGGGAACGCAAAAATGTTTGGTTTGCGAACCTACAAGCGAAAACCAGGGACCGGGAACGCAAAAAAAAGAAAAGACAAAAACACGGCCAGAAAAACGTTACGTTACGTTACGCGTTACGTCAGCTTCTGTGTGCAGAGGCCTTAATGTTTTCCGCTCTGGATCGGTCGGAGTGATAGCTAGTTTCGTCGCGATGGCCTCCTCTTCGAACGGTAGCGGGAACCTCGTGGACGAACTTGAGGAAGCTTTTCAGGTGGGTTTTTTCGCTGTTGCAGGGGACGTTCTAAAGCCGCCCGTTGCCTCTTACAGTCGTGCATTCATGCCCTTACGAAGGAGGAATCGGCCACCGGAATCGACAAGGATGAAATCAAGGTGGAGGTCGACCAGACGACGCTGAAATTCATAGACCTGGCGCGCCAGATGGAAGCGTTCTTTTTGCAGAAACGGTTCCTTCTTTCGGCCCTGAAGCCCGATCTGCTCCTGAAGGAAGAAAACTTCGACCTCAAGCAGGAAATTGCGCGCAAAGACGAGCTGATACGGAAGCACTACGAAAAGATTGAAACGTGGAAGCAATTGCTCTCGGATCAGCAGAATTTCAACAAACCGATCCAATCGATGGCTCCCGATATGCGGGGAAATTTGGCCGGAGGAGCACCGGGAGCTCCGGGTGGAGCCATCATGCCCGGTGGTGGCATGAACTTACCGATGCAGGTAATGGTGGATAGAGGGCAATCGGCTCGTGTGTATGTAATGTAACGGGAGGGAGAAAACTATGTTTGACATGTCGCTCCAGAATATGGCGCAAGTACAACAGATGCAGCATCAACAGCAGCTGCAGGCGCAACAGCAACAAATGCAGCAGCAAATGCAGCAGCTTCCGATGAGTGCCGCCAGTGCGCAGCTTTTTCAGCAGGGCGGTGTTCCGCGCAACGTGGGACAACCGGGCGGTGGCGGCCCGGGCTTTCCCCCCGGGGCTGGACCGAACCTTCAAGGGCCGCTGGCATATCTGGAGAAAACGGCTAGCAATATAGGTGAGCCAACTGTCCGGATCGGTCCTGGTGCTACTTTACGAATGTCGACGTTGCGCTTTGTGTGACTTAGTTTTCCGGTTCCTCTCGCTCTATCTTTCTTGCAGATCTAGTTGGTATGGGCGATGGTAGAAGGTGACGCGGGCGGGGCAGGGGTCGCGGTAGAGGTCGTGGCCGTGGAAGAGGTCGTGGTCGCGGGTCCGTTTCAGCCGAATTTCACGGCGGTCCCTTAACCTGAGACCGGCAAGCGGGGTGGAAGCTCTCGTCGCCATTCCTAGCGACGGAATCCACCCGCTGCCCGCTACCTCAGCACTACCTCTTTCTCTACCGTCATTGCAAGGCTGTTCAGTACATGGGTTGCAGATAGGCCACGTTCGCAGAGCATGTGCATCGTGCATGTGACAACAGTTACAAAGGAAAAACCACACCACCACCAGCAGCAGCATACAGTAAAAAAGGCAGCGAAACAATCTGGAACCAGAAAGATTCCTGGCACAAACTCTGGCCCACTCCCGTTAGACAGAGCCAACCAAAACGCACCACCTACCAAACTTCTCGCTCCGTTCCGTTTGGCACACATTCAAACACTTCTCACACGCAATTGCAACGAACGAACTCGAACTATTTGTTATCTCTACCGCTTCCCGCTCCTAGCCCCCCCAAGATTCCTGCTCGATCGGTCCTCAAGAAACCGATCGGAGCATCGCGAGCGTTAATAGCGACGTTCCCCCTCTCGCCGAGGACCTCCGGGTTCGCGTCGTTGATGGGATGGACATTGATTTTCGTTTTCATTTTAGATACTATTTGTCTCCGTAACACTAAAGATGTATAAAAGAAAAGATTGTCCCATATTGTAATTGAAAGGCGGATGATCTTTCGCACGAAGACGTTCGACGTGGTGGTTGTCTTCGTGCATGTAAAATGTGTGCTCGCTTCCTATTTACTAACCCGCTCCTTGTTTTCCACCGGACGAAACGGACTGCGCATCGTGATCCGCGCGCCTGGATCGCGGCGAAGCGTATTTCTTCTCTTCGCGTCTTTGCCGCCGCGATCGGCTTTGGCTATCGATTTCACAAAACGTTTGCCGTTTTGTCCTTCTATACTACGTGGCGGTCCGTCCGGAATTGGCTTACTCCCTTGAACGTTTCCTTAGTCCGCTAAGATTTCTGCGACAGGGAGTTAGGAACCAACAGTGGACTGCTTTTAAGTAGATGAAAACTAAGAGAACTTAGAGAAAAAATGGATAATAAATGAGGAAATATGATGTGCTCAACGCCCAAGAAGCCTATGGTGCCTATCTGACTTTCATTCGCAATTGTGGACAGAAAAAAGTTTGTTTTAATGTATTTTTATTGTAAAAAAGGCATTTCATTTTCCAGAAGGACACACGGGTTAAGTAGTGAATCTACAAATCTAACCAAGCCGCTGCACTGATCCCTGCATTTTAAGCGAAGGGCTATTTTGTCGATGATGGGCTGCTTGCTGTTGCTTCAGGTACCGATCGCGTTGAATCATCTGCAGCCGTTTCTGGGGCGTGTAGTCGATAAAAATTTCGTGCAGGTTGTCCAGGCAAAGGGCAACCCGTTGGAAGGCTTTCCGCCGCAATGATACGGCCATAGGATCACTTTTTCCACTTGTTTCGTTGCGTGAGTTCAGGATAAGGCAAAGATTATCTACAATAGTTTGTTTGATTGACTGTATCTTCTGCGTTCGGAAGAGGCGCCTTGTTAGGTAGCCCCTGGCGTAAGCATTGATGATCGTGCCGGCCCGCAGAAGCCGTTCTTCTTCGATACGGTTGGCCATTCGGCGATTTCCGTTTGTGTCTAGCCTCGGCGAAGCTGGTGCCAACGCCGTTTCGCCATTGCTACTCAATCGTTCTTCCGATGTTCCGTTATTCTGGCACGTCTGATAAGCGGCATCATCGGTGTCGCTGCACGATTCATACGACACGTCACAGAGCGACAGCAGACTCACGCTCAGAGCTGGTTTGATGTCGGTGCTGCCACTAGGAGCCATTGTTGGTGTTTCGTTGGCCACAGGCAAAGATTTGGCACACAGGGCCACAAGTTCTTGCGTTTGCTCCCGAAAACTTTTCTCCAAAAGTAGCCGCTCTTCTTCCTGTCGCTTCAACAGCTCCGCCATCCGCTGCTCGTGTTCCGACAGTGCACTCGAAATGCTTTCCACACTCAGATTCACGGTGGAACTGGAAGCGGCCGAGCAGTTGCTGATTTTACGGTTGCGCGATTTTCGTTTCAACGGAACGGGTTGCTTGGGTTGATGCGACACCAGTGCAGTTGCCGCTGGTGCAATGCGAGGCATTGTATGAGGTCTGATTCGCTCAGCTGGTGTTGGTCGATGGGCACCTGTTTTAGAGCTGGTTCGAGCAGGAGTCGATTTAACTTCGCCCTTTGGTGAGCGTATGAAACCTTCGACGGCGCTACCTTTAGATCGATCGACCGGCGTGGAGTGCTGCAGCCCCTCTAGGTTGCTTAAGTCGATGGTTGGTTTCTTCAAATCAAACGTATTGCTTCGTACCAACGTGACCCACGGAAGCATTTGCTCCGACGTCGGAGTAACGGTGCGTGTTACCGGGGCTATGGTTTGATCGTCGGGGTCGATTGATACGATTGTGTTGACTGTTTCAACTGTTTCCGGGGGGCTACAAAAAGAGCTAGAAGTTTGCTGATCACTAAGAACAACGGGTGACTTTTCGGGAGGTACTGGCAGCGCTGGTTCCTGCTTAACGTCCGGCACTGCGCTGGCAGGAGCACCAGCAGCACCATCTTCGTGATCTGCTTGCGGTGATTCATCCACAATTTCAAAGTCTCCAGCGTGATATTGTTCCTCTCTTGTGTCCGGAGGTGAATGAGTAGAAAGGTCTAACTCGGGTGACGGATAAAGCACTGCCGGTTGTTGCAGTCCTTCCGATTGCTCGTAAAGGCACTGCTTCTGTAGAGCCACATTTCGTCGCTTTTGCAGTAGTTTTTGCTCGATAGCCACAGCCTGCTGTCTACTAAGCTCAACCATTGCACGCACTTCATCGGTGATCTGCGAACGGGAAGCATTGAAAAGGCTTCATTACAACCGCAGCAAGCCGGTACGCCCGAAAGCAATTTCGAAGGGTTTGTGCTCTTCCCTTACCAGCGGTGGCAAAATAGGCACGCCATCAAGTTTGAATGCCGAAACGAAACTTTTCTGCATACTTTTTATGACGCCAAATTAAAGAAAACTTGTAAAACAACTGTCGACAACTGTTTCCATGGAGACAACGTCAACAAAACCGGGAATGAATTTGGCGCGAAAACACATGTCAAAAACCGACGACATCATTTGCCAAACAATGAATTCGATTTCATGGGGAAGATAAATGGGGAGTTTGTTTACCATTTGGCTGCTTGGCTTCAACTGTAAATTTGCAGTTTGCGATCGAAAGAACATACTCGAGACGTCCACTGTGCCACTATCAAATTGTTTTATTATTTATTTACCAACTTGTATCTGCCCTGGGCAGAAGCCCCACTTAAAAAGAAAGAAAACAAAGGCATTGGTTCCGTTTGTACGATTGATGCTATAACGAAGGTGTGCAAACGCTGGCGAATTGCAACCGTTACACACGTTAGTGATGCTTCGAATAGCGATCGATCGGTCGACCGCTATGAAATGTAGTTGTATGAAATGCATTCCCCATTTTGAAACGGTAATAAAACAATCCTATTTTCAACGCGTTCACTGGAACTGACAGGCAACTGATTCCGCGCTGACACTGCGTGCTACACTTTAGGCACTAGCACTGGCCTTCGTAACGAATTCGACGAGCGTACGCATCGGACGACCGGTCATACCCTTGGCGCCGGTGTAGCTCTGATCACTGCAATCTCCCATGACGCCAGCAATGTCCACGTGCAGCCACGGTGTACCCTTCGGTACGAACTCCCTCAGGAAGGCAGCCGCCGTACACGAACCGCCGCCTTTGCCCTTCCCGAGGTTGTTCAAGTCGTAGCCATTATGGTCGCACATCTGCTCGCTGTAGTGCTTGAAGAGCGGCATACGCCACACTCGATCGCCCGTTTGTGAGCCGGCTTCGTGGATGACATTCCACAGCGCGTTGCTGCTCGAGAACACTCCGGAAACGCAGTCTCCAAGCGCCACCTTTATGGCCCCCGTCAGCGTGGCTATATCGAGGATGAGCTTTGGATTGAATCTGAAGCGAGAAGAGAACGCCAGAAGAGGTGGCGTGCGATTAGCGGTGTTTCGGATCGGAGCGGAGTGACGTCTGAGTATCTGCTTACGATGAGGCGTAGCACAGCGCATCGGCTAGCACCAAGCGGCCCTCGGCGTCCGTGTTGTCCACGCAGATACTCTTTCCGTTCATCGCATACACCACGTCGCCCGGTTTGGTGGCCGTGCCACTCGGCATGTTTTCGCACAGCGGCACGAACCCTTTCACGTGTACGGGAGCCTTCAGTTGAGCCAGGGCCAGCATGGTTGCCACGACATTGGCCGCTCCGCCCATATCGGCCCGCATCTGGTCCATGCTGGCGGACGGCTTCAGGCTGATACCGCCCGAGTCGAACGTAATGCCCTTGCCAACGAGCGCAATACACTGCTCGGCCTGCGATCCGCGATACGTGAGCTCGACAAAGCGAGCTGGTTCGGCGGAACCGTTCGTTACGGACAGAAACGAACCCATGCCCTTCTGCTTAGCCCATGCCTCGTCGTGCACCAGCACTTCGACGCCGGCCGCACCAAGCCGCTGCTTGACGGTGTCCGCGAAGATTGTCGGCGTCATGTGGTTGGCCGGTGTTTCCATGAGCCTACAACAAGAGGGATGAAACCAGAAGTTAGTAATCCCACTCCCCATGCGTCCCGCATCGGTGTGCCACTTACAGTCGGGCGAAATTTTGCGCTTCGGCAATCGTGACTCCCCGCTCCCAGTCGATCTTTCCCGGTGCATCGTCAGCGAACCGAACGGTCGGCAGACTCGTTTGTTTGTCCTTGCTCTTGAACACCTGGAACTTGTAGTTGGCCAGCGTAGCCCCTTCCGCCGACTGCTGCGGGTGCTCCAGGTCTTCCAGTACGATTTCGGCAAGCTTGTTGGCTACCAGCGCCCGAACACCGGCGGCCGCCGCGATGCGAACATTCTCCTTGGCACCATCGATCTCGTCCAGCTCGTCCCACTTGCTCGCATCGCCCAAACCGGCCACCGCCACGGCCGGGTACTTGCCCAGACCCCAGAAAATGCGCGTTTGACCAGCCTTCACCGGTCCGCAGCTAGATAATGAGATGGTTGAATGTTTCCGAGGCGTGCGCATGGCACCATTAATAAGGTTCGTTTTCTTGGGAGCACCTAAATATTACCATAAACTAATTGTGGCGGGTGGTTTTGTAAGGAAAAAGAATCATAATGTTTGGTGTTTATTTATTCGCTAAACTAATCATTTAAAACGTAAACCGTGGACAAAACGTTGTAACAAAGTGCATATTTCTTAGCCGGCCTTTTGCCAGAACCTGCACTCTGTGACTAAACCAAGTCTAGTTTGAACATATTCTCGGCTTCTAAACAACTCTCCGAAAGGTACGTAACATTATGCGCCTTATTCCTCTTGTACTAGTACCGCCTCGACATCCGCCTAAAGGCGCCTACGGGGACATTGGTTAAGTGACACTTTGTTTAAAATGTACAAAAATAGTTCTCTTTTCTGCGCTGCACGCTAATCTATGGGCAGCGTTCGGAAGGTGCCTGGACACACCTCCAGCTGTCAAGGAATGCCGGAAAGCTAAAATTTCGGAAGCAATTTCTCGGAATAGAAGATTGTGCAACATATTACATAGAGAGAGAGAGAGAGAGAAGGTAAAAAACTGTTAACTTAAAAATACTATCCGGAAAAGCTATACAAAAGCGTAAACCAGCAAAGTTACCAAGCCTATTGAATGGTAAGCAACATTGCGCGCGTGTAACGAAGTGTCACGGAGACTGTTTCTCGGGTTTTGAAGAAATTCCTTTCGTTGCGCTGTTACGTATTGCATGAATTTCTTTTCCTTCCGATGGACGGTGGTCCTGGCATCTCAATAGGTCCGCTCCGTTTCGTTACATGAGGGGATACCGAAGGACATGTCTCAACTGGCACGCGCGCTTGTAATTGACTTCTCTGCCGAACGCTCTTTCCGAGTCGTGCCGCTTTAGGGCACGGTATAAGTCTTATGGTTTGTCCGCTTTCATGTTTCCGATTCAAGCACAAAATGGTCGAGTCCAATCAGCATCTGTCGAGGCCATCGGCCTATTGTGCGGAGCTTTGGCAAACATTAAAAAACAAACAGGCTTTAACAGTTCTATATATACAAAATGGGGTTGTCATCTTCCAGCTACGCTCGAACACTCTATGAAACTACTTGTAAAAAACGGCATCTAACAATGTAGAGCAGCACTTGACCATTGCGTGATCTTCTTTTCTACATCCTCGTGGAGGCATCTATACATCCCGGACGGTTCTACACTATTTCCAATATCTTGATGATGCCTTCGCTGTTGCCCGCAATGATGATGTTGCTCTGCTTTCGCCAGCAAACCGCCGACACGAACTCGTTCCCATCGGTGCTGCCGCGCTCCACATCCGACGATGCCAGGGCACCACTGCGCATGCTGCTACCGCTTCCGGCGCTAGCACCACCACCACCGCTGGTACTCGAAAACTTCAGATTAAACAGCTGCTTCGATAGGCCTTTGTAGTAGACGCAGAGCGAGTTGTCCTCGCTACCGCACGCCAGATAGTCGCTGTTGGTGGCGAGTCCGGCAAAGTTTTTCTCGTTAATATGCCCGGTGAAGGAGCGCAGACAGAACGGCGGTGAGTTGATGTTCCACAGCTTCAGCTGGCCGTCCGTGCTGGCCGACACGATTTCGTCCGTGTTGAGAAACTTCACGTACGACACCGCCTTCCGGTGGCCCTTGAACAGGCACAGCGGTTGCTTCAGATTGCGCAGATCGTAGTAGTTGACGCAGTGATCGGCCGTCCCGAACGCCAGGTGGCAGGAGCTTTTTGGGTTAAACTTGACGCAGCACACGTTGGCGCGGGCCTCGATCGTGGCGACCGAGTGATCGACGTTCAGTGACCACAGCTTCACGCGCGCATCATCCGAGCCGGACGCCAGGAGGCGCGTGTCGACCTCGTTGAAATCGACGCACCAGCACCGCTTGTCGTGCTCTTCGAACGTTTTCGTGCGCGTCCGCGTAAGCACGTCCCAGATCGTGACAATGCCCTCGTAGTCGCTCGAGGCGAGCACCTGCTTGAAGTAGGTGTTCCAGATCACGCACGAGATCTTGCTGTTGCAGGTCATCTCGTTGATCGGATAGTTGATGTCGACCGCCGCATCCCGGATGGCGGTGTAGTAGTCGAAGATTTTGATCCGCTTCGTGACGCCCGCGATCGCAAAGTACTCGCTGTCCTTGTCGAACTCAATGCTGGACACGATCGTCGACGCGTAGTTCGAGTCGCTCGAGTAGTTGAGCGTTGCCAGGGGCCGTAGCGCACTGTACTTGGAGAATTTGATTAGATTCTCGCGGAACGTATCGAGCGACGAAGAGCGCCCACCACCACTCGAGCGGGTGATATCGATCGTCGACTGCGACTGGGACAGGTTCGAGCTGCTGTGGCCGCCGCCGCCGCTCGGTGTCGTACCGATCGTAGGAGCAAGCCCAGTGTCGACACTCGGTGCCCCACTGGACAGCGTGCGATCGCCAACGCCGAGCGAGTCCGAGCTGAACGAACGATCCTTGCCAAAGAACAGCTCCTCACTGCGGGCCGCAAAGTAGCACTGGACAAAGTCGTCAAAGTGCTGGTACATCCGCTGCTTGCGGGCCAGAAACGAGGTGGAGGAGGACGACAGCGAACCCGCCACCGAGCCGGAACCGTGCTGACCGCGGGCCGGGTGCGAGTGCAAGTTGAACCCTTCGTACGATTCGCCCGTCAGCGAGGAGCCATCGTCCATGGGCGATTGGTTCGACGGCACGAAAATGTGGTCGATCGTATCGATGATCTGTATAATTTGGCGTTTGATCGCGACCACGTTCTCGTCCTTTTCGTCCTGCACGCTCCGCTCGACCTCGGCCACCGACGGGCAGCTGCTCTGCACGTCCTTCAGCACCTTCTCCACCTCGAGCAGATCGTTGCGGATGAGGGCGATCTCGTTCCCGATCTGCAGCTGCTGCTGCTCTTTCTGCTTCAGCAAGTGCTTCAGGAACTCGTGCAGCAGCCGGTTCTGGGCGGCACACGATTCCGCCTCCAGCAGCGTCTTGCGCTGCGTCAGTATCTCCAGCATCACGTTCACGTCCGACAGCGAGAGCTTTTTCGACTCCGTCGCCAGAAAGTGCTTCAAAGTATCGCCTTCACCGTCTGCGCCCGTGCCCGGGTGCGCCCCCTTCGGTGAGCAAGCGTTCCCGGACTGGGACTTGGGCCACTGTAGACCGCCACCCCCCGCACCGGCCGGCCCTCCGCCGATGCCCGTCTTCAGCCGGTGCTTGGAGATGAGATCGTTCAGTAGGAAGTTGGGCAGAATCTGCTCCTGTGACGCAAGCGGCGAGTTGCACTTGGGGCACTTTTTCGCGACTTCGACCGAGCGGGCAATGCACTGGTGGCAGAACGTGTGCCCGCAGCGCGTAATGTACGCCTCGTTGATGATGTCGAAGCAGATCGGGCACAGGAAGTCACTTGCTTTATCATCCACACTCGTCGGGATGCCGTTCAGGGTGGTGAGCCGTTTCTTGCTGCTACTGCTGCTGCTACCAGCTCCGCCGCCACCACCACTCCCTCTATCACCGTCACCGCCACCGCCGCCGCTGCTGCCACCTAGGGAACACATCCTTAGGACCTCGTACCTGCTCGTTTCGCTAGAGTTGGACACTGAGGAAAACAGTTGTACATCGAACGTTTGCTGCTGCTGCTGGCGACGCATTGACATAACTACACAACCCCTTTTCTGCCTCTGTTCTGTTTTTCGTTCCCGCCCGGAGGTGCCTCTCCGGGTTGGGCGACGACAGATATTTTCTACAAGTTTTTGTTTACCTCAGAACACTCAGTACTTGCAACACACGTTTTACTTGTAACACACTGTAACGCGCCTGGCGTTTAGTCCTTTGGTTCGGAACGAAGATGGATGCGTTTTTGCTGCAGTGATGAGCACAAAAACAATCGATCTGAAGGCGCGTGCTGTTGCGTTCGTGCCTATCTGTGTCGGTTGTTCATATCAGTTCACACTAAAGCTCGCGAATGCTTCCGCTCTTCCGTCGGAACTCGCGGGGAGAAGGGCTTAGAACATAACAGTGAATCTGAAACGAAAGCACAAGGCGAAAATACGAGAATTGAGCTATGCTTGCCGTCTAAAAGCCTGAGGGGGGCGTTTGTTGCAAAAGTTATGTGGTGGTTTTAAACTACACTTTAAACTACGGTAGCACAGGGCGCACAGGGGAGCTCGAAGGAATCCAAAGGGAGTGCATGTTTAGGAAATTAACGAAGCAATGTGGGCTGCTTCCGTCTGTGAAGCTACGGCACACACAGAAAAATGGATCTCTACGGTGGGAGGGTTTGGCAAAGAAAAGGTTTTCTAAGGTTTTTAAAGATACATCAAGGTTCCGAAGGCAAGAACTCTGTGACTCTAATTTGTTGGGGCTCATTCTGACTGCAA
The DNA here is from genome assembly GCF_943735745.2 of Anopheles bellator. Taxonomy (NCBI): domain Eukaryota; kingdom Metazoa; phylum Arthropoda; class Insecta; order Diptera; family Culicidae; genus Anopheles; species Anopheles bellator. The sequence continues at coordinate 12,221,372 of NC_071286.1, read as the reverse complement.
ATCGGTCATCAAGTGTAAGAAATAGTTAGAAAAGGAAAGATCGCAGAGCAGAGTGCGGCAAAGAGAGTGAGAAAGTGGGAAAGAGAGATAATAAAGCAGTGCAAAGCTCGGGAATCAACTATCTCCGCCTGTTTGTTGCAGAATTCACTGTTATGTTCAGCCTACAAGTAAAGAAAGAAACGACAAAGGCACACCACGGCACAACAAATGCATTCATTGAAGATTGTTTTTAATGTGTTTAATCAAAGATCAGATCATGAAACAACGAATAGACAACTTTGGAACAATAATTTTAATTTTAAAAGCAATCTAAAGGTCCTCTGCAGCCATCGCAATCAACGGAATAATTGGAATTCGCCAGATAAACTCCGAAAGCGGACGATCGAACGCAAGCAACCAACCGCTTTGATACAGCAGGACACTCATAACATGATGCACCCCAAAGCGAACTAGAAAAGACGAAGATTTGCCACTGTCCTTTTGCAATTCTGCAGGTTTTGCTGGATAGTGAGCGAGAAGCGAACCAAAAGCTTGGCAGAGCTTAGCATAAAGGGACGACCTTCCCGCAACGGTCGGTGTGCCACACCGGGAAACATTAGCTCGGGCATTAGCACTAAACTGCCGCACGGAGTCTTTCGAATGGCACTTTACCAACAACGACGAAACGGTGGCACCAGTGCCCCGTCGGCCTGTGGGAAGGGTCATAGGTCGAGTGGATTATAAATGAATTTTCTTTATCACCATTTCTCGACGCCTTTGCACCGATGTCAACATTATTACGAAGGCGCTATCAGCACATCCCCACCACATTTCTTTATTTGGCCCCATCTGGAACGGGTATTAGCATCATCGCGTGGGATATGGAAATTACGCGTAGCATTGCCAAATAATGGAATACGGAATGTTTCCTGTTTTTGGGCCAATCCGTCAATTTTGTTTTACGATTCGAATCCCGAAAGAGGTCCCAAGATCAGTTTTGGTCTCCTCGCCGGGTTCGCCGCAGTGGCCGAGCACGCGGGTTAAGTTGCGACAATCCACATACTTGGAATCGACTCCAAAGAGTACCCTGCCAGCGAAGCACCTGCGCCCGTCTGGATTCCAGGGCAGGGAAATCGATTGTTTTTAAGCTTCTGGTGCCGCAGCAAACTGTCGCGAATGGGTTTTGTTATAATTTATTCATTTATACAGCATCTCAAGCCACATAAAGCGTACGCGAGCGCCGCTTGCAAAACCAACGGCACCCAAGGCAAGGATCGCTTTTATGGTTTTCCCGGGGTGCTAAACTTTTGCCACTAAATATCCGCATTTTCCACGAGGTTGACTTTAAAATGTGGAAAGTGTTTTAATTGGAAGCACGGCAGCAATGGCAACAGCGACGACAGATCCATGACGCAGAGGGCCGTAGTAAAAGGGGAGCACAATTTGCGCTGAGTGGCGCGTCAGCCATGCCTACTCCAACTGAAGAAGTGGATACTACTTTGTAGCCGCTGCCGTGCTTCAGCGCCACCGAGACCGAGTCACGAACTGTCCTTCAACTGTGACTTTTAAAAATAGTACCGAAAAGGGGCAATGGATTTTCCCACGCGAATGCGGGGTGGGCAGATTGAAATTGAAAAATCCTTCCCATGGCGCCATATATTTAAGGGGTTAAGGGAAAACATTTTGCCCAACACAGCTACGCCGATGGTTACTAACCCAGCGGCGGCCACCGAGGATGATATAGCCGATGAGCGAAAGATGTGCGAAACAAAGCAACCAGCTGTTCGCGCTGTGTACCGCGCGGCGCATCGCATGCACATAATGCCACACCGCGCCGAAGAAGGCGAACGATGTGATAACACGAAAACAAATGACAATTGCACAAATGGCATCAAGGGTTAGCAAACTATTTATAGGTTCGACCCCGGACGCCGGCATATGCGCTTCGGGGATCGATATGCAATTCCATTCGGGTTCATTTCTATCGCAAGTGCTTTGGTTGCAATGCCATTTGATCTACTCAACCGCGGCACAGCATTTGTCAGCGGGCGGAACGCAACAAATTGAGTGACAAAAAGCCTAATGCATGCACGATGCTGAAGATTGATGCCGGCAACGGTTGTGAAATTGAATTTCCATAGACAATGTTGAGATTAACCCGTGTGCGAAATAGAAACCGCAAAAAATGTGATTCGTTGGAAATGGTAATGAAACTTCTACCCGTTCCAGCACGGTCGAAGCCTGCTGTGCTTGCAGTACAATAAGTACACTGCAATTCACGGTATATAATTCAAACAATGGCGACGGCGTTGAGATGCCTGACAACATGCGACGGGTCGCTTATCATCCGACCGGGTAATGCAAAGATTGCCGCGTGTAAAGATTAGATATCCCCCTCATTAGTTGACACCCGTCGTCAGCTTCCGACAACGTGCTGCACAACACAGTGGGGTGCTGCATAGTTTAAAATTTTACCACCTTTTCAAGCGCCTGGTTTCGATGCGGAAAATTGCTCTCCAACCAGGCTTCCGATTCGATGCAATCGCAAAGGACTGGGGACGTTATTGCGCTGATTTATGGTTCGCCCCAGGAGAGGCACCGTGTCACAGCGCATGGTGCAGTATCATAAAACAATTCCTGCACGGCACCAGCGGTTGTTATCCGCTCCGGCCAACCAACACAAGGCGGAGAGCCCGTTTTAGTCATTCTGAAAAAAAGTGTCCATCAGCGGGCAAAGTACGGTCGATTCGGGAGGCATGAAGGAACCATGACTTTCGCTTTTCATCGGACACATAGAATCGCGAAGAAATAAAAGGGGATGATGTTTCAAATGGCGGATGGCTATAAATAAAAATAATGAATGAAATTGGGATACTCAAAGTTTGATTTAAAAAGATGTGCGAAACAGTGATCGCCATTTGGAATCGCCATCCCACGACCGAGTAAGGAAAGTATGTTACGGATAGAGACAGACAGACCAACAGTCAGTGAGAAAGAGAGAGAGAGAAAGAAAGGGGAAAAAACAAACGAACACTTACATATTGATTTGCTCCAACAACTTTCCAGCTGTTGATTCGTTGTACTTTTCAGCGTAAGGTGTAAATTTCACCTCATCCTTCCCTTCCGTTGAGTAGACACCCAAAACTAGCCCTTGCTGCGATAAGCACCCGCGGTGACCGTGGCAACGGAAAACCCGCGTTCACCGGACACATGTTCCCCGGATGGCGATCGCGATGGCGGGCGACGATGAAGGCAGGAAGTCGATCGGCGGTGGTATCAAATGGACGATAACGGGGCAAGCACCGGTGGACAAACGGAACGGTGCGTGTTAGAAAGGTTAGCGCCACTTTCGGCTCTGTTGAGGCGTTGTGCTGTGACGGTTAGCCGCACGATTGTCTTCCCACTCGGCCGGTGCGTCTAATACATACTTTGTTCGACATTGATCCGTAGAAACGCGACAGGAACGAATAATTGCCTCGAACGAACTGAAACGTACGAAAAACTGCCATCATAATTACATGATAAGATAACACAAATATAATAGCACTGAAACACGACTACAGCAAAAACGAAAATGACAGCGGAAAATGACGTTTCTGGCGCACTGATTTGTGAGGGGTAGGAAGCAGTAAATGATGGGTAGGAAATTGAATCTTTACTTTAAGCATTATTTTTCCTTGGCAATGGGCAAGATTGATGGTGGAAAAAAAGTTTGTGGGAAGAGGAAGAAGCCAACACAAAAAGGGTCGAGAAACAATTGAGTGAAAATAATAAATTGCTTACCATGTGAATATATGTACGTTACTGAAGGGCTGAAGAGAGGTAAACAAGTTCTGACATTACCGAAGCAAGAAAATTGGAAAGCGTCAACAAAACAAATGTGCGCTGAAGTTATTTTACGTTAGGTATCCGTGATTTTTCTTCAAAGTTAAACAAAAGTTGTCCAAACAAAACAATGTCTGACGGTAGGTGAAAAGGCTTTGTGTGCTCTATGTGCTGAATATATCATACGCAATTTTGTTTCCAGAGGAAGTCATCAAACGTCGGCTGCAAATTGATGGCGATGGGACCGGGGACGATAGGCGTTTGAATGATTTGCTTAAGACTTTCATCAAGTGGTGTAATTCGAATGATGCGCCAGAAAATAGGTACTACACATGGCCAGAACCACCTTTCCATTTTTATAACTATCGTTTCGTGTGCTTCTCCCCGTAGTCAACCGATTTACGATAGGTTGCTCGCGCAATTGGCGCTCTGTGAGTTCGACATGAAAAAGTCCGATTTCTACGCGAACGTCATGCAGCAGGAGCTGAAAAACTACGCCGGCATCTCGGACGCCATCGAGTCGGGCATCGAGACGGCCAAAACGCAGATTGGACAGAGCAAGCAGAATCTGGTGCTGGCCAAGAAGATTCGAAAGAATCGCATGCAATACGACGTGCTGGCAAAAATCATCAACCAGCAACCGGACCGGAAAGAAACGGTTCAGCAGCTGGAATCCTTGAAACTGGAGCTCGATCAGCTGAAGGACAGCAAGGCGGATCTGGAACGGAAGCTGGAGACGAAAAAGAAAGACTTTACGGTCCTGATGCGGTCCATCGTGGAGCTGCAGAATAAGCTGGACCCTTTGATGACGGTAACGGCGGCGGGCACATCGGATACCTGCGACGACGATGCGATGGACGTAAGTGCAACACCGGCTGCGGATGAGAAGATTCCCGGCGATGAAATGCTGGTGGTCGAAGAGGAGGACGATGCCGCCAGTTCGGACAACGACGAGGTGATACTGTCCTCGCCGGAGAAACCCAACTAGTAGAGCCCAACAGGTGCAGCGAGAGGATTTATTATGTAAGAACTTTTGTAACAAATATAAGCATAAACTTGCCCTGATGAGAATTGGCGTTTTAAAATATTTGTTGCTGTACGGAGTTCGAAAGTCTCGTTCGAATTTCAATCGGGCTTGGTCAAGATTGTTTTGAACGGGCAGCGGAGCTCCGTAAGACGGTAACGAAAACCGTGAACATGCCGTTCGGAGCAAACAGTAGTTAAAAAGTATTATTTCAACCCAAGAAACCCTTGCCGAAGCCGGTCCGCGGGCACTTGTCGGGGCGGACAAGTAGTTTGTACAGCCGGTTGGCCTTTGCGGCAACTTCGGCGCTTCATTCAGCTGGTCGAAACTTTGTATCGACGGCAGTTCTTGAGTGTGTCAAGTAGCAAATCGAGAGAGGCAAGATCCGTTTATAGTTTTGCAGGCAGTGTGGCGAGGCGGGGATTCGATTTGTATCGCGCACTTGCTCAACCCGTTTCTCGAATCTTTCAGTCCCGCCATCACGCTCAAGCGTACTTTGTGCAGTCCGATCGTTTCCAGTGAAGTAAACAGTGATACTTGGCGCATTTTCACCCCTTCAACCAGTTCACTGGAAGCTTCTGAGTTGCGGCAAGCGGCCGGCTAAATTACCAGCAACCGTTGGCACCGCTGGCATTAAACCACCGGCCCTACCTCGGTACTCCAGCGGATTTCTGAGGAAATACTCGATCGCGTTCGCAGCACGCCATCGATTGGCTCCGTTGTCCGTCGGTTCTGTGCTTTGATGGATCATCCTACTTCGGGCTGGATTGCCAGCTCACTGCCGGTGGCTGCCGGTATGCAAACGGCGCTGAAGGATTCATTATCTTTCTCAGCCCGGCGGCCCCGGATGCGCGACAATGCCTGGGGATTGTTGCCGAGGCTCATTGAGTGGTGCTTCAGCGTCGAGAAGAGGGTAAACTTGAGATGATCGGAGAGGTTACGGTTTGCGGGATTCGTAGAAAACTGTCTATGCTCGGCAGGGGCACCCGTTCTCGAGAAGAAAGGTCCGTGAATGGAACCGATGGAGCGCGGTTAACGGCTCCGAAACATGGACAAAGACTTGTGTTTATCCTTTGTAGGAATGGCATTGTTGTACGATAAACAATATTGACTTTCTAACTACTAAATACTGGAGTTAATACATTTTAAATCGGTTAAACAAAACACAGGCGGTATCGTTTAATTATGAGATAGGAATTGAATATAAGGTCTCGATGGAAACGAGGGACCTCAACGCGCCGGCACAGATGTTTTTTGTCCGCCGGATCGTTCAATCGACAGTGACTCGCCCCTTCGGTGATCTGTCGCACCGGCAGCCGTTACGACCGTTTTGACCCATCCACTTACCGTGTCCCGGGTGCCGGATTCCGTGGCCGATGTTCCTCGAACTGTGGTGCGCTCGTCACTTTGACACCTCACCCGCGGATGCCTCATTTACGATGGTTTTGTGGTCCCGCTCGGAGTGATCATCGGTGCTGTCTGTCGTCCAGCTCTCGGCGTGGCGTGAAGGAAAACACTTTGAAATTCGATACAAAGCGAAGAAAACCTAGTGTTCGTCGTGGCGAGCAAAAGGTTAAAAATAATCGTCCCTACTCTCGGTGCAAGGGTTATGACACCGCTCTGCGCGTGGAACCCAAAGGGGTGGCCATGTTTGGTTACTTTTCCGGTTTGCCGGCGCATGAAACTCGCGACATGAGGACAAATTGGTGGCGCCCGAAATGGGGCTATCCGAGAGGGGCTTAGAGACGTTGTGCATTTTCACATTTAGCTTCCTTTTCGGGGTCACTACTGACAACGGGGCAAACGACGTCAGCCGAGTGACGAGAGAACCAAACTCGAAAACATGGGTCTTTGTTTTTCTTGTATTAAATGGTGCTTAAATTTGGAGCAATTCTAGTTATTTTTTATTTTTGTTCTCTAATATCACAAAACAAAGCGATTCAATGAGGCGTGATAGTGTGGTTTTCATAAAACCGTTCTCGCAATGCTTGTCGATCATTTCGATAAAATTACGGCTATCACCAGCCCATCCGGGCGTCTAACACCAGAAGGTGCCCTGGGACCGAGTTAACCAGGAATCTAATTACGATCCTGCTGCTCGGTTCGATATCCTGCCGTGATACTGGCACACGTGGAAAGCTGGTAAAATGATTGTGTACCGATTGTACTGCTCCTGGCTCCGGAAGCCAGAACATCCTGATTGTGCCACCAGGAAGTGCCGTGCGTTTCCACCCCGGGTCTATGTGTACATAGCACGTTGGTTGGAATAATGTTCTCTTTACGCTACGAAGGAGCTTTCTGCCTGAGTAACTACGGCCAAAGCTTGAGGGAAATGGGTTGGCATCGGTTCGACCGGGTGGAGTGATGGAAAGGAAGTTTTTCCTGGTGATGCTGTTAATTAAATTTTCGCACCGTGCTCGGTTCCCCGGCCCAGGGAGCTCCTTAGGGGACAAATTCAATCTGATGCTCGCAGACGAGCACGCTCTACGTGGAAAAGGATCTTATTTTAGACACAAGATGGTGTAGCTTCGAAGGAGTAGCTCCGCAGCAGATGCAACCAATGTAGCAGCACCTAGGCAAAAAGAAGGCAAATGGCGATAGAGGTCTTTGGTAAAACTCCTTCTAAACTTCTAACAGAAATAAGACTCATTTGATTGAAGATTCATTTTTTTTCATTTTGGGAAAGTATCCATCGTTCTTTTCTTATTGGTTCCAACATTAATAAGTTCTTTTTCGAAAGAACGAACAAAAGTGTACTAATAATCGGCCTAAAGGACTATCGATCCAAACCACTCTGTGGTTAGATTTCATACTTTTGTGGCTGCTGCTGAGCCCAGTGTCCGACGGAATTTCGCAATAGGTCCTATCGGATACAGCAGCCTGGCACTATATCGAGAGAGACTGTCTCAATGTCCAATTTGGACAATCTGATGATTTTTTCGTTTCACTTGCAGAGCTCTGCGTGTGTTTGTAGTACTTTTGGAGCGTAGGAACCCACCAGCATTCCGGCATATGTGTGTGTCTGTCGAAGTGGCCAAAGGGTTAAAAAGAGCGCGAGAGCATCCAAAGCGACCGAGACGGAGAAAGGATCGGAATCGGATACCTATCGGACCGTGGACGTTTTGGGGGGGTGCACTAACACACCGTGCCTCGGTTGCTTCAGTGTGGGTGGCACATCGGCCAAGTGGGTGGATAGTCGGGTGGCCGGTGGGCCGGGTCTCGGGCTGATGCTGCTCTCAACCAAAACTCAACGCAGCGAAACGAGTCAAATGAAACCGATGCTGTGGCGGGAGGCGAAATCATGACCTCCAACCGCCCCAACGCACGGAACCGTGCCGTGGCGATAGATAGGATGACATGGTTTTTGTCACCAAAGTTGCAATCAAATAATGATACACAGCGGAGCTACTCGTGCGGCAGGAGAAAGGCATGAGCTACGTAGTTGGCCGCATCTTCCTTGTAGCACTTGAAACTGTCCGAATCGATTTTCGTTCGCAGTGGCATCGGATTAAATCACGTACCTCGGCATAGTTAATCTTGCTCCTGCCATTCGGATCACTCTCCACGCCTCGGGCTTGTATCTACTTAATCATAATAATTAAAATGTTGCCGCGCTAAGTAGATTTGCCTGCTGTTTACATCACAAAGTAGGTGCTGCTGAAATGTAATAATATCAGCTTGCTCTTACTTATCTATACACAGAGAGAGAGTACACAGCGTGATGGACGTGGAAATACTTCCAAAGTCGCTTTCCGGATTTATTTATGGCATGGCATGTTCGACGCGCTTTCGTCGGGGTCGGTTTTTGGTCGCTGTGCCCCTATGTGAAAACTTTACGTATTTCTTAGTCGCTCCCGCCGTCTCTTCCCGGCCGCAAACCAAGGTATATAGAACCGGCAGGACATGGACGTGCCCTGCGGAGGGACTATTTCGCTATATACTCACCAGCAACAGAAGGAAAGGCAGAATCGGCCATCCGTTTTCTCTGTGTAAGTGCACGGAACGCGCGAAAGTGTTGGGGTCTTCGGCTGCCACCCGCCAGCGACCGCTACTTCCGGCACCTCCGGCGCGGCAAGTGCTTGGTAGCAACATGATATGACGCTATTTTACTTTGTAGCCTGCGATGATATAGGGCTCGTTCGGGTCCTGGTGTCGTCTAATGGTGCCGTGTGCGAGCCTCCTCCGGGGGATCCGTCCCGGCGAGGACGGAGAGCGGCCAGTATACGAGTGCCGGGTGCAGGTGTTTCCATTGTTCTTTTTCTTTGCGGATGTTGATTACAACATTCGTTACGCCATATCCTGCTGTGCGCCTGTACGGGGTTACGGTTAAATAATGGAGCCACTTGGCCAGAAGATCGTGCCATGGTCGTGCGAGGTCGACGGAGAAATTCCTTACAGGTTCTTTACATTACAAATGAGTTTATTCCGCTTCGGAACCGTCTGCTGTTTGAACCAGCCAGGACGGGGTTTGGCAAATTAGTTTCGATATTTGCATAAATTTTAACACATTCCTCCACCCGTACGGATTCGTTGTGGAATTTATTCCGTTCAAAAAGCAACCCTTCAGGATATAAAGTAATTCGTAGATAAGTACTGTTGGGATCACTTTTTGGCACACCAACATTGATAGTGTGCTAAAGTTTTCAATGCTCAAGGAAAAACCTCCAGGTTCACTCGACAGCCTTTGTTGGCCATCTTGTAACGATCCGCTGCTGCTGTTGGCACTGATTTCCGATCCGTGTGTACCGCACCGGGCCCAGGCATTAAAGGCCCCCCCGCGAAGGGGCACTGCTTCCCGGATGTTGTCAATGATAACAATTTCAAGCCCGGTGACAACAGGCCGGTATCGGGAAAGGAAAAAAAACCCCACCACGTGCATAACGAAACCATGCGTCATTTAGATTGGAGCGATAGATGGCTTAGTTTCGGGTTGTTTTTTTTCTTCCACACGAACCGAACCCTGGTCGGGCTTTCGGGTGGGTAAATTACGACCGCAATTGTCCTGCGAACTTTGCGGAGCCCCCGTGTGGTGCGCCTGTCTCCCCAGGCGAGCGAGCCAGCTAATTCGGCTTACTATCGGCTCCCTGCGTACGTGTGCGCCCGTATGTGTGGGCAGTTTGTTTGCTCCTGGCATCGCATCTGCCAGGATTCATTGCACACCCCAGGATGCGTGAAGGATGCGCGACGGCGGCGTTGGGGCCAACTATCCGCCTGTAAGCGATCGGCCTTCGTTACCATCGGGTTTGTTTGCGTTACCGGGTGCTGGGCAGGGGCAGGGAGGGCAGGCAGGTAGCAGGATCGGCACCGACCGGAAACGCCCTTCGGACGAACCAGAAGCATTTCCGCCTCCCCGCCCTTCCGCTTCCGCTTCGTGACTCCGGAAAGCTGGCACACGCACACACTCGCAGCGAAACGCAATGGTTTCCCAACAGCTGGCGGAGCGCGTGACCACTGCCCGTCTCGCTCTGCCGCCTGGCAGTTTGAAGTGAGACCGTGAAAACCATTTACAGCCGATCGGAACGCCCCCTTTCGGGCTGCTGATTGGTGTTCTCTTGGCTAATCAGCTCTCACGATTCCGTCTTGGTGTGCGTCTGCCCATTGTGTTCTTTCTTTATTGCCTTTATTGCGCTGAAACAAACACGCGAAAGAGAGAGAGGGTGAGCCCGCGAGTCGATTATGTACTGGAAATCAAACAGGATATCAGTGGCTTTACCAAGCTCATCCGATCGAAAAGAAAATCACTCAGCTCCCTCGCTGGTGTGTGTTGGTGTTTACTCACTTTGACGTCCTTTGCCTCCTCCCCTTGCGACGCAGCATCTCACTGACACACACACACCGACGGGAGTGCGGAGTGCCGTTCTCGTTCACGGGTTGTTCACTGCTCACTGTTCGCTGCTCGAAAGAGGTGATTGCGTTGCTGCTTCAGCGCTGCGTTGTAACATCGCGGACTTGCCGCAGAAAACAATTGCGCGAAGCCAGAACCGCGGAGAAACAATACCGCGGCGCAGTGCAGTGCAGTGAGCTTGTTTTGTTTTCTATCGATCCCGATCAAAGTGTGCGGCACGGTTTCAAAGCGAATTACTTGAAACACTTCGGTCTCCGTTCGAACAATAGTGGGCCGTGTGAATTATTGTGAGTGCGCGGCCTCGATCGTTGCGGTAGTGCCCAGATATTTGCCGGCGGCATTTGAACGCGGTGAAGAAGTCAAATTTACTGTTAATAAGAAAGGGCAAGTGAAGATGATTGTTTGTGGCCGGCAGCACGAAGGATGCACAGTGCGGTGGAGCGTTGCAGCTCAGAAGTAGCGACCGCCAAAAATTCCCACAGTGAGACACGGTCGGATTGATGTCGGCCTTCGCCCGAATGACACACCCGAATGTCCTGCCGCTTGGCAATTGGGTCCGCAGGAAGCAAGGTTAATTTGCGGCGGCAAGTGACAAAGGAAACCAATGGTTGTTTCTCTCAGCGAGGGAGAACCAATAGAAGATAAGTTTGGTGCTTTGCGTGAGGTGCGATGTGTTTCCGGTAGTTTCTGGAAAGCCGATGTGCTCGTGTCCGTCCCGGGAGTGTTTGTGTGAGTGTGGTGCCAGAGGCCGATTACACAAAAGCCACAGCCATTGATGCTGATCCCCGCACAGCAGGGCAGAAGCATCCGAAAACGGTAGAAAGTGTGCGTGCGTGGTGATTGTGGGGCAGTAGGCAATAGAAGCGCACAAAACGGGCAAGGATCGGCAAGGACTGGCAACCACAGACGGTCGCGGCACAACGCGCCAAAATTGCGCCAAACACAAACAATCTGGCGGTGGTCAGACAACCATCCATGGCCGTCGGGCCACCGACGGGAGGATCCGGCAATCCTCCGCACCACCACCCGGTGCAACCGCACCCGATCCTCGCGCCCAGCCCGCTCTTTGCCTTACCGACGTTGAACTTTACTGCGTCGCAAGTCGCGACCGTCTGCGAAACGCTGGAGGAGTCCGGTGACATCGAGCGGCTGGCCCGGTTCCTATGGAGCCTGCCGGTGGCCCACCCGAACGTGACGGAGCTCGACCGCTCCGAGGCGGTCCTGCGGGCGCGGGCCATCGTCGCCTACCACACCGGCCACTTTCGGTACGTTCTACGGTTTCGAGTGCCGACAAATTCCAGATTGCATCCCGATCGATAGCAAACTAATGTCTTACAATCTCGCAATGAAAATCACCGGACCCAAGGAATGAACAATTCTTCCGCCATTTTTGGCTGATTGCTACACTCGCCTATGTTAAAATTCCTCAGTCTAAAAGATGAAAACACAAAGGATTTTTTGTATCAATTAAATGGCAATAACATATGTTTTTTGAATGGGTTATGAAACGACGTTTGTGCTCAGCGAAAGCGGAAAATGGCCCATCAACGTGGCAGCAACCATTTCGCACTCTCGAATTCGCCCAAAAAAACACGGAAGAAAGGCGATTGAAATCGCTTCGTTTTTTTTTTGGAGGCAAAATGGTCAATCTGCCGGCCATTTTATCAGCGTGACTTCTTCCAACTTGCACCACGGGACCGGCTGGACCCGAAAAGACCTTCGCAACAGCGGAGACAGCATCCAGCAACGGATTGGCCGCCCGATAGAAGCACTTGATCGGTTTCGGATCGGGGTGTATCGTTGAGACGGCGCAAGAGGGCCCCCGTAATCGATCAATTTCGAGCTCCAATCATTTCGAATTCGATCCGAGCCCCCACACCGGGTGAATGATCCGCTTCCGGAGCGTCGACGGGGATCGAAATTTGTAATAATGATCTCCAAATCGGAAGATTACCGTTTCCTCTCGCTTTCGTCTCACCAGCCCCAGGTTGGTCGAAATTGGCAGCCTCCCTGTGGCTCTCGAGAGGTTGACTTTTCCGGCCGTACCGTGGCGTAGCCAAGCCAAGCATATGGACATGGTTGACGAGCCGGACGGGGAATCGAGCCGTGGGGCTCGGTCCGTGGGCCGCCTGAGGTGATTGGATCGAACCAATTTTCGATAAATAATTTAATTAGCCAGTTAACCCAGCTCGCTATCCACCCCGAGGGCAGCTGTTACCTCGCGTGTAGGTGGATCGTTCGAAGTTGTGGTACAGTTTTGAACAGGTTTCGATTTTCGGCAAAAAACAATTGCGCCACGCACGGCGCAATGGCGTCGATCCGGGGCCCGTGGTTCCGCCCGTCGACGGGTGTAATTGTAATTAATATCCAGCACAAACACGCGCTTCGCCCATTTCTGTTTTGATTCCGCGCTTCTGGGCGATGTTCTGGAGCTCGTTTGCTATAATTCCGCTAAATGCTGGTCTAAGGAGCTGGTAGATAATGAGCAGGAACACGCTCCTTCTGGAGATTGCATTCCATCGGGGGTCTGCCTGATTCAGTGGGCGTCAATATATGCTAACGTTTGCCTACAACTTTGCAGTATTTTCATTCAATCGATCGATTTCAAACGCTTAACTTTTATGAAATTAAAGTTTCAGCGAATCTGGAGCAAACTTAGCTCTTGTTGCCAGACCAAAATCCGCACCCAACAATCACTAGTTTTGGGTGCATTGGCTTCTCTTGCACGATGTGTGGGTTTTCCGATTCCCTAAAAACGACCCTTCAGCTTATTTACATAACCACCAAGGTGGAAATAAGATTTAAACAAAATTGCTTTTCAAATATCATACCGTTTACGTTGAAGGTTCACCCACTTTGGAAGAAAGTTAATATTTCAGAATTTTCTGCTAGTGTAAAGCGTCTCATTCGTAAATTTCAAAGTTTTTACTACATGTTTACAATTTCCAGAATGAGTTTGACGTTATAAAGGTCAAGTAATCGGTAGTTTAAAAAGTGAACGATAAATAAAACACTGAAAGGATTTAAAAAGGCTTCAATGATGCAGAAAATAGGCACTCCGTTTGATGCTTTGAGGCTTTCAAGGCAAATAAGGCACAGTTTTTTGGTACTTATTATTCTGCATAATCTGCACCGCCACACGGAGCTACTAAATTAAAATGTGTGCTTCTGAAAATAATTGTGATAGAAACAGAAAACGTTTCTCATCAATTTCTTATGTATTGGTCTTAAAACTAACTTATCCTGAACCCGTGCGCTTTGTTGATGTTATTTTAAACTATTTGGACTATAAAATTCGAATCGAACTGATTGCTTTTTTTATAATCATCTCCACCCAAACAGGGAACTGTACTCGATACTGGAGCGACACAAGTTCACCAAGACGTCCCACGGTAAGCTGCAGGCGATGTGGCTGGAGGCGCACTACCACGAGGCGGAAAAGCTGCGAGGACGACCGCTGGGTAAGCACGATCGAGTGTGTATTGCCACTAGAATCCCGGGTATGGCGCCCGAAAAACGGAAAATCCCTTTCGACCCTCCTGTGTCCCTGGGGTCGCTGGCGTCGATCGTTCGTAATTAAGTTTTTCACCATTTTCGCCGTCGATCATTATCGTGTGTGTCTATTATCCGGCTACCGTGCCCGCTACCGTGGGCAAGTTTGTGCATTAAAAATGAATGTGGCCAGTGCCATTAATGTAATGGATCGTGGTTCTTTGGACTAGCAATGCTCGACGCTCCTCGATGGGCTCTCGTGAAGAAGGCAATCAGAAGCGAAATGACGATAATACGCGTCGCTCAAGCTTAGTGGCTCACTGGAGAGCTAGTTGAGGGAAAAACGTAAAACATTAGCCGGCAATGTGCGCTGGACGGTCGCAATGGGTCATTAGATAGCGGAGGAATCGAGCGCCTTATGCGCCCGTTATTAGCCCATTTGTTTGTATATTTACATATAAATGATTGTTTATCTTCCACAAAGCGCGCAGCCGAGAAGAACCGGTCCGATTTGCCATCCTATCGTAGTGCCGTAGACGAGAGCTTGATACAATTTGCGCAATTAATGCAATCGCATCTTCCGTCCCGTTGTAAGCCCGTCGAATGTAAACCATCGTCGTCTTCGTCTGCCAGCTAAATGCCGAACGATGAACGATTCGGCGTGATATCCGTACCATCGTAATTGAGGAATTGATTTGCATTCCGAATTTCCCGGGGCGGCCTACCATCTGACTGGCCGACGTGAGCAGTGAGCAGCGAAAAACCGTTTCGTAAGCGGGAAATCGACTCCTTCGTCCGGATGTTCCCGGATGGTGTGCTACCGTTCGCGCGAAAAGTGGGAAATTGAAAAACGCCAGAACACAGAAAAGTCCCGACGTGGAATCGATGACGCACCGCGCCGACCGACGACGAATGGCCGATATGACGATATCCTTCGGCCCAGTAGTGATAATTTGTCTCCCCTCTTTTTTTGTTCCATTTTCTCGGTCTCCTGCGACGGATCGGATCGAATCGGATGTGTGGCCGGGTCGACCACACACACAGGGCCGGTCGATAAGTATCGCGTCCGGAAGAAATTTCCGCTGCCGCGCACGATCTGGGACGGCGAGCAGAAGACGCACTGCTTCAAGGAGCGGACGCGCAGTCTGCTGCGCGAGTGGTACCTCCAGGACCCGTACCCGAACCCGACGAAGAAGCGCGAGCTGGCCCAGGCCACCGGGCTCACCCCGACGCAGGTGGGAAATTGGTTTAAAAACCGACGCCAGCGGGACCGGGCAGCGGCCGCGAAAAATAGGTAAGTCGAGTTTGCGCTCCATTTTTTATTCCGTCGTCCTTTTTATTTCTGGTGGCCGACTTCCGGCCGAAAGTGCGAGGTGGCCCGACTTCTCGACACTCCGGTCTGGCCGACAGGAGCGTTGCTTCTTTCTAACCGGCGCTCGATAATTGACCGGAAGGATGGGTGAGAATTGGACCGTGACTGGGATGATAAGGATATTGAGGTTTTTTGTGTCACCAGGAGTTGTGAGTTTTTGTGCCTTCCGTGTGCCCTGTTGTCCTGTAGTGAGGTGTAAGAAGTCAGGGCATCGTGTGGCCTTGCTTCCGGCGCCCGTTATTGAACGATTATTTCCGTGTTTGCTCCTTCCGTGGCGTGGAGGCTTCACATGGAAATGACTGGAAATTGGTACTTTTTCTTCCGTTGCTGTGGCCCCATACCGAAGAGTCCTTCGGCGAGTGCCGAATTCGCATAGGTCATTCGGCGCATGGTTTTTGTGGGCAACATTTGCTTCAATTGATGGGCATTTTGTTGAGTTAGAGAGTTTGAAATAACTCGTTCGTTGAATTTTGGGACAATTTTCTTTTATTGCTGCAGGGACTCTTTTCAATTGTTACTTTCTTCAATGTTTGGCCAAACTGAAGTTACAGCTCCAATGATACCAATTCCATTTAAATTACGATTTTGTATGTTTTATTTTGATTTAAAGTTCACTCAACATTAAACGCGCCCACTTTAGGCGTTCGAGTGTCTTCACAATGGGTAGTTTGTTTAACTTACTTATGTTCGTTCGTGGGCGCCTACAATGGCCCCGTTTTTTCCCTCTCAACCATAGGCCACCCCAAAAAGGGATCTCGGCTACCTAATTATCATTTGTTGCCTATTGTTTTGAGTGTGCATTTTAAAAAGCGAGTCGTTAGCGAGCGGCGGGCCCTGCCCTGCCAACTCTGCCCGCCGGTCATTTCCGGAATGATGTGCAAATGAATTTAATTAGATTGCCGTACTCTACGGTTCACTTCGGCCACGAAAGTTCTGCCAGCCGATGATTGGGGAGTTTTGTTTTAAGAGCGAATGGATTTTTTCGAACCCCGAACCCGAACAATTAAAAGGACCCATTTTGTGATTTGTTGTTTTCTGCGCTGTGACTTTCGCGCCAACCTTTCAGCGACAAGGGGTTGGGGTTGAGCTAAAATCGTAGTGTGCCTTGCGCTGGCGAGAAAGGTTCCTTTTAATTATACCCAAACAGTCCGGCTCTGGCCATTTGAAAACGTCAAAGCAACATCGCACGTTAAAACAGATTTTACCCGAACGGACAAGGCTGACTCGACTCTGCGACTCTCGCATGGAAAAATAAACAATTTGTTGGGGCCTTTCCATCCAAGGATGGGGCCAAGGATCCATCGCGAAATGTAAATTGCTGCGCTCAACGCACTTTGAGTTTTGCTGGAGCGTGCTGAATGTTGGCTAGGCCGGGGGTTTGTTTTATTTTTTCGGCTGGCCGTCATTACTGGCCGTCGAGTGGTATTGATGTCACATGTCGTCGTCGTCACCGGCGGTAACCTGAAGCTGCCCGAAACCCGCGCATTTACATGATGGTGCATAATTAACGAGCCCGAGTTCTCACGGAGGCTGTCAAGAGCGCTGATGCCGTTCGAAAAGATGGCCGATTGTTTGCTGAAGCGTTTTTGCACTTTGTTCACCACGCGGAGTGTCCTTGGGTCGCGGAATTAGGCAACAGTCAGAGAGAGAGAGAGAGCGAGAGAGAGAGAGAAGATTCCATTTGAAATTCATTCGTAGAAAAGTGTGTTACTTGGAAAAAGGTACTTTAATATTTGATCACAGCCGTGTCCTTGCCGTCCGAAATTCGTTTCCCGACGGAACCGTTTCCGTTGCGACTCGGGCTCTAATCTCGGACCTTTAATGCTCCGGCCGAGACTGGCCAGCCCGGGATTTACTGGCCGGAGTAACCGCAAATCATTCACACCCACCAAGGGGCTCCAGGCCATTGCCGTTGACTTGGGCTAATCTGGGGGCTATTATTGCCGCCGTCGTCGCCGGTGCTACCGACGGTCACGGCAATCCGGGGATGTTCCGGCTCAACCGCACTGCAAAAACAGCTCGGAGCTCCTCGTAGGCAGCCGTCGTCGTCGCCGAACTGGGTCAGGTCATGGGTCCGGCCGGCGACCCGGGTTCCCGGGTGGAATGTTTGTCGGGAAAGCCCGGATTACGGTTAGCGTCTTCCTGTAAATATTGTGACTATTAGAGCGGCTTTACGGCTAATTACCTGACGCGGCGGAGACCACCGGGTGCCCGATCCGGTCCGTACCCGCCCGTCCGTAGTGACTGAATGGATCTGGAAGCAGCGCTCCAGGTTCGCCCAGATTTCGACTGGTTCCCTTCTGGACACCGGGGGATCAACCCGTTCTACCTGTTTTTGCGACGGAGTTTTGTTTTGATTGTGGCCTTAGAGGTGGAGTCGGCCCGGAGCCCGGATGGAGCGGATTATCGAATTCTTGGGCCACGGTTTCGAGTTCTATCAATGGGCGGCCGAAGATGGCCCGGCAGAGATTAGCATTACGGGACGCATTACGAAGCTACATTATGCACAAATGATTCGGCAGCATTTCATAAACGTGGCCGAGCTTTCACTTTTGAATCTCGTGGAACTCTTGGAACCCTTTCTTGGAACGTGATTCACCGCGCCCTATCGGATGGAGTTGGATGCAGTTCGTCAAGATGCCGCCGGGGATTCGATCAGTCGGAGGACGGAGCCCGTGACGGATTCGAATCCGTTGAGCTCACCAGCTTGATGGTACTGGTCAACCACCACCTCAGGACTCGCGAATCGGGTGTGCCTAGCTGACACGGACCACAAATCTCCGTTCTCCGTTCGCTGCTGCTGCGAGGCTGTCCATCTCCCGAGCGTTCGCCCTCGTGAACGGATATTTTCACTTAGCCCCAGCCAGCCTGGAAACCCGGGCCAGGAAACCGTTGTTCACTCGGCCGCGTGAGGCGGGGCCGACCCACGACGCCACGAGCCCCGGGCCCCGGGCCCCGGGCTTCCCTAACAGCTTAATTCACCTTTTGTTTGCTTATTTGTACTCTTCAACAGCTCAATTTTGTGCAGCATAATTGATTGGAAATAGCTTCTGAATTACCTGGCAGTCCGGCCACGTTCGCGATCGCCATGAGCCTGAGCCTGTCTGCCTGCCTGCCTAACCGTCCGTCCGTTTTCGGGGATGTCCATGTTGTGATGCTGAAGCCGGATCGGGCCGATCATGACCGAGGCTGAGGCCGAGCTTTCGGGCCGAGCCCCATTCATGTCCGCCTATTTGTGGGCTCCTCGACACGGCCTTCGTCGTCGTCTCGGGGGGGGAGTTGATGGGCAGATAAAGCAGCAGCAGCAACAGAAATAGAGACGGAGAGGAACGCAGAGGCAATGGAGCAGTGAAAGCTCGCGATCGGCCGTTGATACGGCGGAGACCCCTGGTCCGGAGTTTGGTCGAAGCTGTCGAAACCGTGACGGACGCGCGTACTGAGAGAAGCAGAAAGGAACATCCGAGGAAGAAAAAAACCCACCCAAAGGAACAACCAAAATTCATGCGAGATGCGAGATGGGTTTCGCCTTTTAGCGTCACTTGTGATGCAACCGTTTGCGATGGTTCACGGAAATCGAATGGCCTGAGAATGGCCTGACTAGGATAAGGCTCGGAGGTTCGCTGGGTGGCCCTCTGCGGGCGACAGTATTGGCTCCTTTTTCGGGTTAGAATCGTTAGCCCTTTTTTAGCTTGGAGCAGTTCATTCGTACGGGAAGTTCGATCGAATCGGACGACTCCCTTCGATGGCGCGCTCATAACGAGGATCACCCGAGGCGGCGATGACGATGGGTTTTGTGGCGTAGTATGTGCGGCTCATTAAATCGCTCTCCCAACCGAGGGCTTTCTCATGACATTATTATTATTTAAATTTATTAACATATTAAGTCGTTCCCAGCGGCGCCAGCTAACGGTCCTTATAGCCGACCCGAAAACCTTCCCAGCCAGATAGCCAGAGATAACGTGAAACTCATTCCGTGCGTGCGTAATTATAAAGATAATCTAACACCGGATGCTGGGCCGGGCTGGCCTGGTATCATCAATCAACCGGTCCGTGGCTGGGATCGGCCGTCCCCGGCTCTCGATCGTCCGATTTACAACTCCGTCGATCTACATAGCGACGTGCCATTTTGCCGAGTTTTATTGATTGCCTTCAACCCGGGAGGGGGGGCGCCTTAAGTGGGGCCACCGGTTGGTTGGTTGGGCTTCACTTGTTCGAGACCACCCCGCGGAACTCGCGAAAGGTCACCACCGGCGTAGGTCAGCGCTGGCTGAACACGGAACGGAATAATCCGCTCGCCGTAATCCGCCTGTTGCCGGGGTTGGGGGGCGTTCGGAACACATTCTGTCAATTGAAGCAATCGCTCCGGCCGCAAGGGCCGAGAGCATAAAATCCAAACCCGTGTGTAAGTTAATTATAGAACGCGGACGGAACCTCCCACAAACCGGGCCGGGGTCCGTGCGATCTTTCCCTAATTGAGCTCAATTGGTAATTTAGGAGTTTAAACTGTCCCGTTCGCTACTTGGGTGCGCGCGTGATTCGTGTGGGTCCTTGCGAACGAGGACGCTCTGTTTAAGCCGCGTTTCTTCGCGGCCATTACGTGCCGTGCCGGGACCAGCGAGCAGTACGCGGTGACGACAGGCTCATAAGCTCCTGTGAGACAACAAAGGATACCTGTCAATGGGTGGTAGCCTACTACTCCTACTGTCTACCGGTTCGGTGTCCTGCCTTTACGCTACTAATTACGTCGTCGAGTGACCAATCGAGTCGACCGAAGAAGCGACCCCATGCAGATGGCCTTACCCAAAAACCGGTACACGCATTCCTGTCGGTCGAGCCGATCGTGTCAACAGCTCCTAATGAGGTAAAACTATAATTGTGCAGCCATCCATAATTGGCTCGCCGACTCGTCCTCGTCCCTGCTGAATAATCGGCATCATAATTCTCGGCAAGGAGCCCGATTTGTCGCTCGGTTCGACTGCGTGTGCGCGCGCGCGTCTTGAGCTTACCTCATGCATTATGCATAGGCCGGGTCCATTTGTGGTCCATTTTTATATGTTTTCAATTATGGCAGCGCGGCGGCGCCCGGGAATCACTTTCCGTGCCACGCCGTTCAGGGAAGTGACAGTAGCCGGGCCCCCGGGTTCCCGGAGGGCCTGGTTAGCCCATTACCGGGTACTGGCTCCTACGGCCCCACCACGGTAACTGTCGTTGCCTGTTGACAGTTTTGTGGCCGGTGAATGAAGGGCAGCAGCCGAACGGAAATCTCGATTTCTAATGAACTCTGCCCGTGGCCCTGGTGCAGAAATACCGATAATTAAGCGCGCTAATTAATTCCCTGTTTCGCTTCGCACGATGCGCTCGCTGCTGCTGCTGCTGCTGCTGCGGTGTCCGTTTATGACAACTTACTTCGGTCGTCAGCTCGAGAGCTGAAGAATTGGGAAGCTGGACAATGTAAAGGGTGAAGGCTGCGAAAGAACGGACCACAACGCAAGCAATGGCTGCCGAACCTTGGCCGGCCCAGCGCACATGATGCTTGCAGATGATGGCTCGCGATGACTCCCGGCTTCGGGTTGCGGAATTTGGAATAATTTTTCATGCTTTCGCGTGTAAAGATTATGACAGCTGGGCCGATAAGGGCCGAGGCAAGGGGTTGGGGAGGCCTCGGCGCAATTTGTTTGCTAATGTTTTGGTGGTTTTTTTTTTGATGTTGTGCAGTGGTGCCCGCCGTCGCTCTCGTAAATCATCTGGCCCGAGGCGGGTTGAGGCGGGCAACATTTTGTGGATGTTTAATACACTTTTTGGCGCATGAAACCTTTTCATTAGCGGGGCCGCAAATGAACGCTCGCGCAATCAGCAAGGAAACACGCACGGGCACAGTGTGTTACGCACGCTAATGGAGCCCTCAGAAACGGAGGGACTAATGTTAATGTGCTAAAGACCCCATAAAGTGAGCCGAGCTCTCTTGGGAAGCAGTGACAAAAACTCCCGAACGCAAACATGTAAAGCTGAGCGTTCGCTTAATTTTTTATTTCTTTCTTGAGTCCGGTCCGGTTTCCGGTTTCCAAAGTCCGATTTTGTCCATCATTACGAAGTCGCACATGCTCCTGGGCTTTGCGGATGATATCGACATCATCGGGATCAACCGTAGAGCTGTGGAGGAGGCCTTCGGACCTCTCAGGAGGGAAGCTGCGAGGATAGGGCTCACCATCAACTCTACCAAGACAAAATACATGGTGGCGGGTAGAGAGCGTGGTAGTCCGTCGGATGCTGGTGCTGAAGTGGTGTTGGATGGGGCGTCTTTTGAGGTAGTTGACGAGTTCGTCTACCTTGGTACCCTGGTGACATGCGACAACGAGGTTAGCCGCGAGATAAAAAGGCGGATAGCAGCCGCAAACAGGACCTTTTACGGTTTACGTAATCAGCTGAGGTCCCGGAACCTGCAAGTCCGCACTAAACTTGCGATCTATAAGACGCTGATCCTCCCGGTGGCCCTCTATGGCCATGAAACATGGACGTTAAAAGAGGCTGACCGGAGGGCTCTTGGTGTTTTTGAGCGTAGGATTTTGCGTTCAATCCTTGGTGGCAAGCTGGAAAATGGTGAGTGGCGCAGACGCATGAATCATGAGGTGTACCAGGTGTACAAGTCGGCAGATATAGTCAAGCGAATAAAACACGGCAGGCTGAAGTGGGCTGGACATGTAGCCAGAATGCCGGAGGAACGACCAGCGAAGACTATATTCAACAGAAACCCCGATAGAGGCCGCCGACTCAGGGGCAGGCCCCGCACTCGTTGGATGTGTGCTGTCGGCGAGGATGCCCGCGAGATAGGTGTTGGGGGTGATTGGAGGACAGCAGCCCAGGACCGAGTGACGTGGCGTCAAATGTTAGACTCGGCATTGGACCGATAGCCGGTCTGTCGCCGAAAAAGTAAAGTAAGTAAAGTAAGTAAGTAAAGTCCGATTTTGGGCGAAAATTTACGTTTGAAAAAACGTGAAACTAACAAAATGTTGAACATTTGTTGATCATCAAAACCCCATTCGGCGTGGAGCTCAACATAATCGGTGCGTAATTTGCGTGCTCGGCTCGCTCTTACTACCGGGATCGGAATCGGGATATCCGTATCAAAAAGGACACGTATATATGCGCGACACACCGAGCACACCCTGCGGGTGTCCCGGTCTTACGGGAGATTGCAAAATCGCACAGTCGCAGTGCGGGGTAATGGTAATCATTCTCACACGAGGTTTGCTTTGCTTTGTGAAGTACTTTCGCCCCGATTCGGCCATTAGGCGGCAAGCGCTGGCTATCGTTAGGCGATCGTCGGCGGAAGCATTACTTGATTACGGGTGTAATGCGCGATCAACACCGCTCTAGTTCAGCCAAAGCCAAAGCCACGGAAAAAACTGGAAGCGATTCCCGAAAAATTTGCTACATGTTGCAACATTTCAAACCATAAAGCATAATTACCGGCCGGGACGGGCGAAGTGTAATTTGATGAAGGGGTCCTGCGCATGCTGCACACACATTAGAGCGCTGCCACCGGGCGTTTGATGATGATGATGAGCTGGAGAAACCCTTGGCACCCCCGTTGGGACCATGTTGTATCGGTGACTAAAGCTTAAAGCTCCCGCTTAATGAGTGGTTTGATAGATTCGCACTCGGTCACCGGTTGTCCCGTCCCGAGCGCACGCCGTAGGTGTGATATCATAACACACACGGCCACGGCACACCGTAATTTGTGTCCGTTTTTATATGATTTAGGCGACACCCCTTTAAATGCATCCGATGCACGGCGATAAACAACGGCGTTCGTGCGACGGTTCCATTAGCCGTAGGTGGCCGCAGGACCATTTGGGACTTAAATCGTGATCATTTGGAGTTTTTTGCAGTTCACAGCCTTTGCGTGTGAATGTTTGGGTTTTTTTGTGAACCACACCAAACATGTTGCCCAAAAGAGAATAAATATGCGGCAGCTGTTTTACCAGTTTGTTCTGCATCTTTAAAATCCTTTTCATGTGATGTTTATTGCTTTAAAATGTATTTCACGTGTTTTAGGTTGTGTAGAAAGTTACTCGTGGATTAATGCAAAAAATACTCCCGAAGCTTCTCACTTACGCTGAATGAGTCAACAGAATGACTCATTTATTTGTTATTGTTTTACATAAACTCGGCTCTCGTTGTTACATCGATGTGACGTAATGATATTACTTAAATAATGATATGTGTTTGACAGTAATAATCATTGGTAAAAGTTTAAACAACAGCTTTTTTAAGAATCTGATAAAGAAAAGGGCTAACGAAAGTCATCGTCATTGAGTCATCATAATGAACATACTCTTGCTGAGAGAATTTGTAAGATGTGAGTCACACGTAAACGGGGCTTGCAGAAATAATAGCACAGTTTCCCAACGCCTGAGTGCTATGGGAAAGATTAGAAAAAAAATCTAATTGAGTTCCACATGAATTGAAAGAAAGAGACATTGAAAGACGGAAAACCATTTGCGTATTACTGTTTGTATGGCAGAAAAATAAGGGATCCTTGTACCGAATTGAAACCCGAATCTGGATGTGGAACGTGGATTTATGACGAAAATCCTAAACACCAAAAGGCCTCCGTCAGCCTGGTTAATTCTTAAAAACCTATGTCATTACCTTTAAAATAATCGTTACCTTAAACAATATGTCTATGTCTGGATTTGTTCCAATTTACGAAACGGTGCCAAAGTTCTATTTAGGAATAACCTTCAACGCATTCGACGTATCGGCTTCTAACTCAACTATAGAGTGTAAAAAGTTTCCAAGGAGCGGCCTCTAAAGTTTAGCGAATAGTTTTAGCGAGTCAAAGTTTAAAAGTTCACACAAATTAGCCGACAAAGTCCTTCATGTTCCAAATCAGCTAGATGTTAACAGTAGCACATCTTAACATTTCATTAACCATGCACATCATGGCGACAATTCACATCGAAAGCTCATGAAACAGCTCGACCGGTCGACATCTTTAATTTGGCTTCTCTAATCCGGAAGTGCTATCATATGCGCGGCTGGCCCGATCCGCCCCGTATTGGCACACCCCGGGTAAGAGCCGGATTACCCGGGGCACCCCGAAGGGATCCGACGTTTGACAACTGCCATCGAAAGTGGAACGGCACAACATCTCACTCCGATTTGTCTCCGATTGTCTGCCCGAACTGTTGGAACTCCGTTTGGAAGCGGCGTGAAAGCGTGAAGGCCCATCCCAGGCCCCGGGGGCCCCCTTCGGGCGCATCTAATCACCGTCGGATGAAGACATTACCGCTCCGCTACCCAAAACAACAACGGCCACAGTCAGGGCGCAGCTTTTCGGGTGACAGTAAACGGTTGCAACAAACAGCAATCAGACCGTCACCGAACCGAGACCCCGGCACCCGGAACATGGAACCCCTCACGGAACTCTAATGGCCCCTGGACGGGGCGGCTGGCGTTCAGCTGGTGTTGGATTTGTCGTGACATTTGTGCAGTCACGCGTCACCGCGTGAGCTGTGCATTCGGGCGGGAGTGAGTGATCATTGTTCACCGACGCCCAATCGGAAGCATATTGTTGTTGTTTTGGATCTGATTTTACTTTAATTGCAGGGATTAGGCCGGGCGCTCCGTGTTGATGGCCGAGATGGTCCTCGGCCCTCCATTCCCATTTCTGAGCCGGGTGTCCTGAGACCTGGACCTGGAAGTGTGGAGTGCGAAGCATGCGGTAAGATTTGCGGCCACTTTGCACGTTCTGCTTGGGTTAGATCCTATCGGTTGGGACCGTCGCTACCGTGCGCCCGGAGCCCAGAGGAGGATCCGGAGCGAAGAGAAGCGAAGCGATCTCTTGGGCGAGAAACCCCTCAGCTCAGCAATCTCTTCACACACGGCCCTCGCTACGGCTTGAGCCGGGAGATCCGATCAATGGTTGCCGAGAGATTCCGCTACCCGACTCGTCCTTCTTGGGTCTCCGGCGTCCCGGTGTGTTCTCGTGATTTCATACCTTGTTGAGGCGCCAAGTAGTTGGCGGCGGTCGCTTGGAGTGTTTCTTGCTGCTGCCTACTACCCGCTACCCGGGCTTCGGATCGGTCGAGTGCCGCGTGCTCCGGACGGCGAGGAACTTTGCTACGAGCTCAAGTGCCGCCGCCTCCCGAGGTGGCCACATTTATTGGGATAAAGCCCACAGCTCACGGAAAACCTCAATCGACTACCGAAACGGTGCGCCCTCTCTCTCATTATAGTTTTGTCCGATGAAGTCACAATGAAAGGGCCGCGTCGTCGATGGGGACTCTCCACGGGCGAGTGGCCACCACCCTCGT
Source organism: Anopheles bellator (assembly GCF_943735745.2). Taxonomy (NCBI): domain Eukaryota; kingdom Metazoa; phylum Arthropoda; class Insecta; order Diptera; family Culicidae; genus Anopheles; species Anopheles bellator. The sequence goes on along the minus strand of NC_071286.1, from coordinate 12,195,516 downwards.
GAGGTCCGGGCCCGCATGGACCGTGCTCGTGCTTAACGTGCCGTTGCTGTCAGGCTCGCCCGCTACAGTGACACATCCGTAAGCACTGTCTTGGCGGGTAGTGATTGATTATTGACGGTATAATTTGCAGCCACGAAGCGACCCGACAGTAAGTGACCCCCTACACCGCTCGATAGAGTAATTAAAGACCTTTTGCAGCTGCTAGTTGGAGGGAGCCCCCGGCGGGTCGTTACTTTGTGGAAGACAGTGCGGCAGGCGCTTTAAAAGGTTTTACCCACCACCGCTACCACCAGAGAGTGCTTTTATTGATCACTAATTTGATACGATCACTTTTCAACGCCGAGCGTGCGCAATCATTCGCACCTCGCGCACGAGAGACGCTGAACTCCACGCGGGGCGTCCGCTTTGCAGCTAATGTGGTTGTTACTTTGTAATGGACGGCCAGCGAGTGACAAAGAGAAGGACCCGGAGTCGTTATCCATCAGGCAGCAATTACTGGCAGCTAGTAGTAGCCATCTACTACCGGGGGATCAGTAATGGCGATCCTTTCCAACCACGCTACAATGTACAATGTTGCTAGTTCGGGTAGTTCGTTGAAGTTTCGTAACGATCGGCTAACGATGTGCCTTTGATTGTACTTTTATCATCTTTGATTTCGTTTTAATTTCCCGTCGATCCGGAGTGGTTAACGTTCCCCAGAAGTTGTCCCCAAGCCGCATTGTAACGGTTCCACCCCGGGTAACCGTATCCCGGTCAGCGTCAGCCCGTTGCGACGATCTGGGCGATCTAATGTACCCGGTGACGTCGTCTGGATTGACGACCGCGACGTCAGTGGACCTCCCGAAATTGCGAACGGCAGATCCATGACAGGACAGCCACGGCCTACCCACCGGTAGCCGGGTCCGGCGGTATCGGTTATCAGCCGGACCCCGAAAAGCTCGATCCTCGCAATCGCAGACGAGAGGGAGATCGAAACAAAGTAATCGGACACATCGGGAGACTCTTCGGGGGGGGAGCACGCCAATCCGCGCCGGGGATTGCAAAAAGAGATAGAATATCACGTCAGGAGCGATTAGTGAGAGGTGATTTCACATTCTTGGAATCCAGCGCAGGGCCTTCTGTCGAGGTCTCGCGGTGGTCTTGGGCCGCCGACGTTAGAGTGACTGATTTGCGACCCAGTTGGACCGGACCGAGTCCGGAACGGATACTGTGCATGGATTACCCGGGGCGGGTTCCAGTGTCCAGCTCAGTGCGCACTAACTTGGTCCGAGCCTCGGCGGACCTGGAAGCTGCTACGCTCTTACGTAATGCTCGGTTACCGGAGTTTGAACCGGCTATTCGGAGTTCGGATACTGATTTGTGGCCAGCAACCCGAACAAAAAAGTCACTCACATTTTCCATACTGAGATGAAATATCTGAGCGCCGATTCGTTTCTCACCAAAGGCCAGAAAGAAAGCGCAACACCGAACAACTTTTTTGTCTCTGTCACGCTCATGTAGCATCCAGTCCGGCACTCCAACGCCAAACTGTTAGAAACTTAGTTTCATACAAAACGTACGACGCACGACGCAAGCAATTCGAAGAGGTTCAAATATTGGTGTAAAAATAATGTTTAATAGTGAATTCTAAGCTGTTGCTTATTTCGGTAAGTAAATTTAAGCATCGGGAAGCATTTCTTGAGAGGTATTTACTTCTAAATCGTAAAAGTAAACCGCATTTGTTTACATTTTCAGCCGACCATGAAATGGAACAAAGTGTCATCCTGCTATTGAATGCCGACAACACAGCGGACGATTACGATGGAGCGAACGATACGACGATGCAAGCGGAATATCGAAAGCGACAACGCAGTGCTAAACATTTGCCAAAAAACAGTGCCATATAGAAAAGTGAAACAATTGTTCAAAAATCGTTGTTGTAAAAAACTGAATAAATGCAACACTTTGTTTACAACAGCAGAACGATTTGACAGTTCATTGAGAGGGTGTATGGGATGAGGGGAAGAGAGAATAAAAATGTAGGGGAAAACGCTCACGGCGCCCATACGATTTTTAACGTTATAAGGGTCCAGGATAGCGGTATAAGGCGCTCACTCCCATACATTTTACCGGTACAATTTGCACAGAACTCCTTTACTCCGGTAAAACCGCCATACTGAGAGGGGGCATCTCACGACTCGAAATCCGCGGCTAGAAAAATGAAAAATTGAGCGATTTTTTTGTTCGGGAACCCTGCGGAGAGCGACCCTTGTGCGACAATTTCGCCCCAAAAACCACCGACACCGATATCCACACGAGGCGTAACACAATATCGGTCGTGTGCGGTAAATTTCGCTTTTGCGCAGCCGACCGGAAAATATTCATTTAGTTTGATCGCCTCCCTGGCCGAAACCAAACCCCATAACCGCGCACCGCACCGGTTTTTTTTTGCGATCGGCAGACGGCAGACGCCTCGCATAAGGTTCTCGCATATCGGGGCCACCGGTTGGCCACGCTGCCACTAAATGGGCATCGATGTCAGCGTTGGGTTTGGGCCGGAGAACTCTACTACCAGCTACCGTCCGGTCCGGACGACGACGACCGTGTCGTGTCTTAATTGATCGGGACCGTGGACCGCGGTGGATAAAGGATCGGTTTCAAAGCCCAAATCGTGGGGTTCGATGGGGACGACGACGTCCCAACCTGTTGGCCACACAGCCTGTTAGCAACAGCTGCTGCTACCGTGCCTGAGGGTGTCCCCCAGCGGACCCCAGATCCCCACAGAATTCGGTTCGGTGGTTTGAGGTTTTGAAGGGTTAGGGTTGCCTGTCTGACATTCGATCCCGATCCACCGAATCCCTCGGTCTTGGGCGGTGGTGCATAACCGTTTGATTGGCACACATTCCGGCACGCTGTGTCCACCAGTTGGACGTGCCCAAATCGAAGGACTCTGCGTGGGCTTGGGGTCTCTGACTAGATATTGAACTAAATTCACTAGCCGCTCCGGCTCGGGGAGTTGGTTCCCACAGGACAGGCCACTAAATAGAGTTGTTTTGGGCAGTGGATCGCGGTGTGGTTAATGGTTAAAATTAAACGCAATCATTCGATCGACCGATGATGCTGATTGAAACACGAAAAACACAATCATAAATCAACCCACCCTGCGAGCCTGGTCAGGAGCCCTTATCGACATCGATCTCAACCGAGATTCGCTGGTTCCCAACCGAAGTCCAGCGGACGGGCTTCGAACACAAATCATCAAACGATTTGATTTTGGTTCGCGCCGAGATCGATCGATCGAATGAACGCTCCGGTTGCTCCGGACCCGCCTTCGCCGTGGCGCCCTCGATTCCGGACGAGCGCGCAACGATGACATTGCGGATCGCCGCTTTCTGACAGACAATCGCCGGGACCTCCGCACGAGACCCACTCAGTTGGGCGCGCGCGCGCGCCCGAGGACGTGTTGACGGCCATTGCTGAATGGGGCGAGAGTACACCGTCTTCCCATTTGTTTGTGGCACAATAGTACCCTGGCACAACAATCACAACAACATCAACACCAACAGCAGCAGCAGCAGCGACAACGGCAGCATTCATCGCCGCCGCCCAGGCGTAGTCAAGAACAAATAAAGATGGTCGTTGAAATGAATACAAACAACATGTGCTTGTCCCGCGGGGCAACGAGATCCCGGGATGGGCCGTGCCGCCATCAGGAGGTTTTCGAGGCAACAATGACTGGGCAACTGACTGACGAACCTCGGCCGGCTCGTCCTTACGCCCGGTCGAGCGTCTCCCCGGGGGAACTCGAAGACCTCAACGAGCCGCAGCCGCAGGAGCCAAAGTAAACCTCTCGTCGGTCGACGCGGATCGCTCACTGGCCACGCAGCACATCATCTGGAGAGCTCGGCGGGCGGTACGGCAACGAACCTCGATTCTTTTCACTTCTTGAAGTGCTCTGCACTCGATTTCCATGCCCGATGTGGTCGATACGGGCGAGGGATCTAGAACGGGATGATCTTGGCGCGGGTTTGCAGTATCCTTACCGAATTGTGGTCCCCATCGACAGACGGGTCCCGGTGCCAAAGAGCCTGCCGCCAAAAAGGCGGTTCAATTTCAACGGAATGTCTTGGCGCGGTGCACCAGAAAGGCTGTGGTGGTCGCCACGGCATTCCAACGCCGGACTTGATGGATAGGGAAGGAAAGGGGAGTCCACTCACCGCAAAGGGCCGCCGTCGCCGCCGCGCACATCCAAAGCGGCATTAATTACTCAATCATCTGCCAACAGGCCAACGGTCCGTGCGGCGGCCGGTTGATATCCGAGTTACCGTGACACGTTTTTCGCCTGCCGTGAGCTGGCAAATTGTTGCCAGCCCGCCATCGTACGTGGTGCCGCACTGCAACCGATCTCTTGCGACATTGCGACCCGCTGCTGCTGCTGCTGAAGAGAGACCCTCGAGGGCAGCAGTACCACATACTTGTCGTCCTCCGCCGGCCGGGCAATTATGGAATAGCAGGCGGCGTCGTGACGGAGTGGTTGACAGGTTTGGAGAACTTTTTGACACCTTGCGCAGCTGGTCCAAGCAGCAGCAGCAACTGAGGTGGTTGAGTGGAAAAATTGTAAAGAAAGGTAATTGAATTATTAAACCCAAAGGTGGTGAGTTGAGGAATCAGTAATGCTCACCGCTTTTAAGACTACCGGAAAAGGGACGTCTAATATAGATACTGGGTTGTTCAGTAAGTTTTGAGCTTCGATAAGAAAAACACAATTTTATGGTTCGCGATACACTTTCTTATTCAGGTTGGTGTCTCTGAACATCATAACACTTGTTCCAACGAGATTCCAATTTATGAATTCCGTTCTGTTATGACTCCTGTTTATTAGGTCTGGAAACAGATAGCAGTCGCTAGAAGCCAAATCTGGTGAATACGGTGATTGCTCCCACAAATCTGCAAACCCGACCTTTTTTCACGAATTTTCTTCTTCAGTTGGTCTAAAAGGTTACAATAATAATCGGAATTTATTGTTTTACCAATTTTCAAATTCACACATCTCTTTAGTCTCTTGCTTTGACTTAGGATCATGGCGATGGACTCAACTAGAAGTGTAGTGACGGTAGCAGGTTGTAGAATCGAGTAGCTTCAACTCCATGAGGACGCTGTTACCAAGTCGGAATACTTGGAATGCAAATGCTTGGAATACAAAAACAGTTATTGCACATTAACACGGATGTTCTTCCATCCACTTCTCAATCTCTGAACCTCAATTTCGTGTCTATAAAAATAACGAAAAATAAAATAATATTTAAAATTCATCTTCATTGACACTCCAAACGTTGGGTAGCCCAGTCCCTAATCTACTCCTCAAACGTCTGGACTATCCTTCACAGTGGTTCAAAGATTCCCAGTGTCCGTCCGTGCCGGAATCAATACCATTGTAATATGTCATAACTCACCTCACCACCCTAATCCGCATCTAACTGTCCCACTATCCGGTTGTTCCCAAACAGTTCCCTCATTGAGATCGGAGCGCGTGACAAGATCGTATCGATCGCACCTAAGCGAGTTCCTCCACTCGCACACCGAACGCTAATCCGAACGTAAACGGAACATTGTCCGGACGACAGGCTCCGACAAGCATCGCGTCGGGCGCAGGATGTGTCAAAATTTCAACAGGCATTTATACATCATTAATGATACTTAACAATACACACACTGGCCGGTGTGACGGGTCTCGCGCCGTTCATCGCCAGGGCCAGCCTCCACCGGGATCGGTACTGTCCGACCGTGTCCGGCAGGCGTTGCGTTACATTTCCCAAACGTCCCGAAAACGAAAGGGGCATACAGATCCATCAGGGGAACTGGTTTCTGCGGTTCTGGGTACCGTTTTGATGGACCGATTGCCTGGCGGACCCGAATCGCCGTCGATTATCTCGTACTTCTTAATCGTATTCAAATTTGTTGCTCTTGTCACTCGGTTCGGGGGTGCGTCACAGGCTTACCACCACCACCCCGGGGTACGTCTCCTGTGGCCTAATGTGGCCTGTGATCATGATGATGATGATGATGAATAATAAAGATACATCTTCTCGGTTCGGTCCGGCCGAGCCCGTGTCTCGACAGCCAATCAATTATTGGCGCGAGCTGGCGCGCAACACTGCTGCAACGCGAGTGAGAGCCGAGAATTTGGGAAATTTGGCGCCTCAACTCCCCGGGATACACCAGGCACAACCAGTTCTAATCCGGTACCTACGGTGGGCCTCCGGTGATAGATCGATAGCCCCGTGCGCTGGATGCGATCGTGGCCTAGAGGCTAATCCGCCTAAGAGTATTTCTGCGCCCTCAGCTTACGGGCCGGGGCTGTGGGTTTAACGGATGGTTCAATCTTGTTAATCAAATCTTTCACACACATGGCAGAGGGGCGATCATGTTCCAGGTCCAGACGTCTTGACAAATTGAGTGATCGTTCCCAGCAGCAGTCGCGCTGGCCACACGATGTCATACCCGGCCGATTGGTGTGCGCCTAGACTCTGCGTGCGTACGGCCCCGTAGATCTAGTTCGATCGACCCACAGCTCCTTCCTGTTCCTTCGTCCGATATTTCACTTCACGGCCCGGACGGCCCCGGAGACTTGGCGCTGGTGATGGCGAATGGCGATGGGCGAAAAATCATTCATCAATCATTGACTTATGATACATCTTTATGATAATGTTGTACCCCCTTCTGGTGTACGGCGTCCACACGGCTTTCGTTCGTTTCTCAGCGATCCACGGTGGGCACAGCGTCGTCATCGTGCGCCCGGCCGGACCTCCTCCGAAGCGAAGCATCGGCCGCGGCAGGCGTGTACGGGCATTAGTCCCGGGCCCCGGACGGTTACGGTGGTTATGAAGATGGAAATTAACAAACAACTTTATTATTATGAAGAAACGATTAAATAGAATGAGGCGTACGTTTCTGCCGTTCAGCTTCTTCGCGTTCGCGTCCGGACGTTCGCCGCTGAGTGTGCGATGGAATGTGAGTGTGGAGAGAAAGAAGGAAGACTGGCCAAGGGGGTTCCACACGGTAGCTGCCATTGGCCAGTTTTGCCAGTTTTAAATTGTGTGTGATTTCAAGATCTCGTCGGCCAGCCAGCCAGCCAGCCAGCGAGCGGGTTCGGGCAGTGCACTATTGACGCGCTCTTAGCGGCCGCGCTCGGGGACAACATCATCCACCGTCTAGTGAAGAAGGCGAACCAGCGCAAACAGTCCGTAACAAACATCAAATAAACGACGAGCACTTCAGCGAGCTTGGCTTGGCTGGATGGCAGAAGTTGCTAGAACTCCGGATCCATGACTCTCCGGAGTGGCCTCCGAGGAACCTCCTCGTCATTACAGTAATTTGTCCGAGGGCTGGGCCCAGGTCACCCAAGAAAAGTGCGGTACATAGACTGCGGCACGGCATTTCTGGGCTCCGGGTCTCTCGTCGCGGGCACTCACCGGTGCGTGTGGATACGTGTCTATAATTACATTAATGTGACGGGTAGATTACGATCTTGACAAATGAAGATTTTTACACCACGCTGATGGCGCGACTGACTGGACGAATGGACGAGCGCGCCCTTCAGCTACCAGCCCATTGAGCGGCACTTCTTCACCCGGACGACCGACCGCAGGTGATGCCGGGCTTGAACCGTGTGGTGCGGCGGTGTGAGGGTCATCGGCTTGTCGAGATTTGGTTGACACTTTTCCAGGCGTGGAGCATCGGCAATGGGTTGTTGGGTAAATAAGCTCAACAAGAAGGCCCATAGGCACTCTGATTGCTTCACGTTGCACAGAACTGTGGGGAAACTAATTTGAGCTGAAATGGTTAATAGTAACTTACATCACGATATCCAGAAACCGCCTTTCACCAGCCACCCCGGGGAAGTCACCAGAATGGTAGCTCCGGTCGGACAGCCTCATAAATCAATCCACGGGAGACAGTAATCCGTGGTGTGAAATCGATTGGTCACACTTGCTATTAATCTAGACATTAAGGCGATCCGCTCCGATCCGAGGCCAATTCGATGAAATCGTATCCATCGCGCCGGATCCGGAATGATCCACTCTACGCTATGTGCTCCGATCTCACCGATCGATCCGATAATTGTCCTTGACGGTTTTTTTTCTTTTCTTGGACTGCCCACCGAATTTCCCACGAGAACTTTAATAGCGGCGGTTCGCTCCGAGGGCCGGATTCAGTAATCGGGCCGGAGAAGTGTGCCCAAACAAATGCTCGACTTCGCGCCCAGCGTTTCGCACGCTATTATCCTTCCGAGTCGGCTCTAATTGATTGGCCCACTCGGGAGGCCCAATAATATTTGTCAAGTGGCCAGTACTTGACGCGCGCTTAATAGAAGCCAAGTTCTGCGGGCTGTTGAAGGTGTTTCTGGTTGCCGCAACTTCTGCCGGATCGGGGGATTGAAGTATCGTCGTTATCGTCACCGTTACGGTCAAGAAGCCGGCGCAACCCTTCCGACTCATTTGCATTGCCCGAGTGCAGCTCGAACCCCCGGTGTGAGAAGACCTCGTCGGTTCCGCAAGAAGGGGGGTACTTTTTCGCACGTCACACTGCAGGCGTTTCCCATGCGGCCCGAATTTGGTCGAGTTTTCTTGGAGAGAACACGGAGGCTTCAGGCGCAGGTTGGAGTGGCTTTCGAGAACGTTTAATTTGGAGTGGCCTCCACCTCCTTCAGACTTGCTGTTGCGCCAACGGCGAAGGGTGGCGGCGACAGTGAATTGTCCCGAACGCCCAGTTTCTGATGGTTTCGCTTTCTACACACCAAACACCCAAACACTGTTACCACTTTATTACGTCCTGCGTCAAATGCCAATTCATCGCCATTAAACGGCGGCGCACTCGACACACTCCGGCGAGGGAAAACACTCGAGGGAAAAGCGTCCGGCCGTCCCCGGGACAACGTTTTGTCAACCTTCTGTTGGCACGATAAAGACGCGTAGCTGGTGCCCGGTTCCGTTCTCCTTTGCGACCGGTTTCGTGCGTTCGCTTGGCTTTGCTCGCCGATGCGTTACAAATATTTCCACACGGCCACAATATTACCCGCCGTTGGGGCCGGTGCACCACGGAGGAATGTTCCGGTCCGGTCGCCGGTCCTTGAATTTCCCTTTCGCGCCCCGAGTGCACGCAGCATAAAACAACTCTATTTTTTCCCCTTGTTTTGAGCGTCGTTTTCACCCTCATTTGACGGCGCTGTCAGTTTTGATGTTGTTTTCGTTTCGATTCCCCCATTTTTTTGATCGCGAAGCGAAAAAGTAAATAAACAAATGAACTCACAAATTCGATACAATTGAATTTGTTGTGTGTCTCGAAGGGTTTTCCGTTCACAAGTTACCGTTTTTTGCCTGTGCTCCTGTGATCGCGATAAGGACTCGTCAAGACGTTGTTTGTTGACGGGACCGGCAGCATTAGGGAAGCGAACACACAGAAAACTTCAGCAGGCTTCGGGGCGAGTAGCTGACGATGACGCGTTACATCGCACGTTGCGCCGTTTGGTATGTTGTTCTTAAGAAGTAAGGAAGCGAGTTGCGATTGAAGGGCGATTAACGAACTCTGTTATTGTAGCACGATCCGGAGGCCACCTACCAACTGGAGCTAAAGTGACAGATGCACAACGGACGCACACCGGTCTGTTTTCGGATGAGATGTGTTTTCGGGTGCAGGGTGGCCACCACGTCAGCTGAGAAGCCCTGACCACCATGTGGAGCACGCCAGATGTGAGGATCGAGAAAATCGATCTAATGGCCACCAACCGGACCAGTCTATTGCCTGCTTCGGGGAGATGTCAGGCCGGTGATTTACCGGCTGGCGCACTTGTCGCCGACGTCCTCCCGGCTCTTGTGGTCGCATCGAATTCAAGGCCCCCTGGGTCGGTTCAAGGAGTAAGTAACCCGTGCGGTGCCATTTTTTTCTTCGATTCAACCGTAAATGATACGTTACACCGAGAGTAACACGATACCACTGGAGTGGCTGGAGTGGACACGTTCCCGGACGGTTTTGTGGTCGGCCGGTAATTTATGGTTAATAACGCGTGTATTGCTCCACTTTCGGCCCCGGGTGATGGACGACACAATAAAGAGGCACGGCAGCTAACTAGCGATGAGGTGATTGGGATTTAATGGGTCTGTTTTTTCTGCTGTTCGGTACCATGACGCCGTCGGGCCAAGATTAAGCTGTAGCAAGCTTGCAGCAGGTTGGTGTCACATTTTCGACTCATTTACTGCACTGAATTATGCGTAATTAAATGGCGCAACTAATGGTGGACGGTGTGTAACTGGCACTCCGTAATTATCTCGTTCCCAAACGTACCCCGGTGCTCCGATTAGAGATCACCCGGGGACTGCTCCGCATTGTGGCCTGGCCCGAGGCGCAGATGATGATTTGCTGCGATCAGTCTCAGAGGCTAAATGAGTGTTGATGGCACAGTCATGAGTTGAGGATCATTTAACAGCGCCAACAGCCAGCCAACCGGTTGTGGTTCGGGGATTCTGGTGTTTCTGGGAGTTTCGTCGCAGGCTGCACTGTCACAGAACGGTCTAACCTAATAGGGTCGTCTAGTTCGCTATCAATCGGTTACTTCGATAGCGTCAAATCCTGGCAAGAAATCCCTCCTTTCGATGTTGCCTAATTGCACTCGACTGGTGTTCGTTTATGTTTTCGCGCCGAAGTCCTCACGCCGCCCAACAACAACAAGTTGGTCAGCTGGGACGGCCTGGTGGGGGTAATGTTATAAATGATATCACTTATCCATTTGTCTTCCGCACCGCACCGTGGACTCTTCCGTCTCCTCCTGGTCCCCATTTGGCCCGGCTCTCTCTCTCTTCGTCGATCATCAGCGACGACTCCACGGCATAGGTGTCAAGAGCAACACGAAGAGCGCACATTAGGGCCGCCTGGGTGTGTGTGGTTTGGAAGGTGCACCCGTTTTGGCCGCTGATGTTTCCGCAGGACATGAGGCCTGCGACTGCGATGCCTGTACGACTCAAACAAAAAATAAGGAAGGCCACAAACGGCAACACATGGCCGGCACACCGTTACCACAAACGTTTTGTTCAACGCAAACACGCTATTGCTTCATCAATCATGCGCGGCGGCGGCCAACACACACTGATACACTCGGCCACATCAGGGCCGCCAGTTCTTGCCGTGCTCCGGCCTTGCGAGAGAGAGAGAGAGTGGGTTTTATTAAACACCGGAAAATATCGACTACTGCCGGGCACTACTGCGCCTTATGATAACGCCCTGATAGGACCCTGCCGGCCGGCCGGCCAGCCGGGGTCCTAATGTTGGCTATCGGTGGCATATCGAGGAGATGAATCAAGCACAACGGTAGCAACAAAATTGATTGTCTCATTTATCGTCGCCATCGGATCGGCAAAAAGGAAGACCCGGGCGGACACGAGAGCTCGCGTGGACGTAGACGATCGAGCAGCCCTTCCATGGAACAGCCGTGGCCGTGAGACATTAATGCAACTTGTGTTAACGACACACATAAACGCGCATCGGATGTGGGGATGCTGGGCTGGTGATGATTACTCACTGGCCGGGGCGGAACAATGGCCGGGCAGCTGCGATGACTGATGTGTGCATTATTCGGTGCCTTTCCACGGCACCACGCTAAGGTGAGATTGATGGACATTTATTGATGGACCGTTTGATGCACATTTATTCCGCGCGAGACGTATCATTTCTCGTGTATGAGGACGCTATGAGTAAGCCTTGCGATACTCGGTCATCGAGTGTCCGATGGCCTGACGGAGGGGATTCATATGTTTGATTATTATTGTTTTAGATGAACAGGTAAAACCCGCTGCGTTTCGTACGAATATGAAAGATCCGTGGTTTATTCTCTATCAACTGACCATTCCTCCGTTCTCAATCCATTACCAAAATGGGGAGTCTAACCGAATAACCAGAGACCCGAAAAAGAACATTAGAAGACAAAGTAATTTTAATAAACTTTTAAATTTCGCCGAAGAACCAATCAGTCAACCAGTTTCTCAGTAGCGTATGCCATCGATAGTCACGGCGGCTCCTTTTTCTTTATTTTCGAAGAAAAACGGGTCGATGATGGGCTGCCAGACCTAAATCCACACCAAACGCTCGTTTTGGGTTGTACCCTTTTGGAAATAAGTTTTAAATATTTTCCCATTTTTTAAATGTGTATGGCGTCCCATTTCGTATATGTCAACCTTTTTACTAAGTGTGTACAATTTCCAGAATGAAGTTTGACTTTTTAAAAGTTAAGTAATCGTTAGTTTCCAACATCCATACATGTGATGGACCTCGTAAAGTAACAGAGTAACCTCGTAAAATTGTTCAAGTAATGTGAAGCCGTAACGCCTGCCTCAGCTCCATGGCAACCACAATCGAGGTATCCTTTTACTTGTGTAACTAATGCAAATAGTTCACAGTGCACGAATCGGAAAGGATCAGAAAGTAGTGTTCACAGTGCAAGAGTGCGCCAGACCGATCTACTGGGCAAGAAGCCGCAACGTCAACGATTACAGCGTCCTCCCGGTAATTGATGGCTTTCAATTGTCGCCCCAATTCAATCGCCGGCCGAAACTTAAACGAGGCTCCCGATCGAACAACTTGGCAAGCTGGCTGGCTGGCTGATTTATTAGTCACAGGAGCTGTCAGTTGGGTGAGGTTACCCCAAAACAAAAAAAAAACAAGAAACCCTTATCCATCTTTCGCTGGTGGCCGGTGGATGGAATACCTCCTTCTTTCTCCACCGGGGCACCCCAATTGAATGATGCAGCACTTCTTGGGGCTCGGACTTCTTGGTGTCCGGAGCAGCCTCGCAGCTTCGCAGAAGGCCAGTGGCCACACAATGCTGTGTGGTTGGTGCTGGCGAGCAAAGCATATTTTGAGCAGTATTTTGCTGCCAACCACTCGTGCTGCCGAAGCCGGAGCCACAATTACTGACTGCCCGTGGTCTCTCCGGTGTCCGGTGCGCGCGCGAGCTTGATTCATTAATTGCTAATGGGAATGCATTTTGATAATGCATCACACGACAAAGGGCCCTGTAAGCGAATAATCATGGCCGGCCGTGCCGGTGAGGCCGTCGATCGCCACACGTGAATTATATATTATTGACACAGCCCAGCCCAGGTACTGGGGACTCACCCAACACCAACTCAGTACACGGAGGTGAGGTTAGATTCCGGATACGGATCTCTGCGGACGGGCCGCTGTCAGTTGGGTTCAGACCTCGTCTGGCGACTGGTAGACCTGGTGCATCACCACACCACACGGTCGTCATCGCGCGGTCATCATCGTCATCGAGGAGGCGAGAACATCAGCTCGCGCGTCACTCGCGAAGTGCAATTTGCTGTGCCGCTGTCCCTGCCCCGGAGCGCTCCCAAATGTAGGAAGTGCAGCATTAGTATGATTATGTGATAATTGAAGTCGTCGGTATTATAGGATTTACCATTTATGAGTTCGCACTCAGCCCCCGACGCTGGTGATGATGATGCGCTCTGGTGACCAACTTTCGGTGTCCGCCATCGTCGTCGTCACCGTCAGGTGCTACCAAAGAAGTCCCCAGCAGTCTCCAGCAGACTACCTCAGTGGGTATTCATTACTGCGCTTTATGGCCATGAATTTGCAGTTTGTTGTGGCCCATTCTGGACCGCTGGAGCGGGCTGGATTAAGATGGCAGACGGCGGAGGGCAGATCTGGACAGAGTGCGCTTCTTCCCGGCAAGAGGTCACCATTCGCACGAAGCGATAATTAATTTTACATTTCACTCTCTCGCTCTCTCGGAGCCTCAGGACTTAGGTTGTTGATGGCACCATCATGCCCTGCCCGGTGCTGTTTTGCGTGCACCGGCATTATGCAACCTGGCGGGCCGGCCGGCCGCTTGTTCTGGCTGGCTCCCGCCATCACGGGGAGCTAATGAGCCGCAAGGGGTTGGCTGCACACGCCACGCTGCAGGGGCCCGGTGGTGAGATGCGTGACTTGATGAGGCACCATTTGCACAGTTCGGTCGCGGTCCGCTGCCCAGTCAGGCAAGTGGATGTGCAATTGCAAATGCAATTTCTTTTTTTTGCGTCGCCGTCGCCGGCTGAAGTGCACCATTTCTAGCGGGAAGAAGCGATAATGGTCATCAAGGAAGGGCCGGGACCAATCGTGAAACGGCAGGTGCGATGGGACACAAAATGGTAGTTTCCTGGTGACGGTGACCTGCTGTTGCAGTTTGGCTCGGTATCGGGATCGGTTGTTGTTTAGTTGCCCGGAGTTGACGAAGAATTGCTTTTGAAGTCCTCTAGAGTATTGGTTCTTCCGTACCGCTGATTATCCTATGGTTATTAAACTAATACGCTCTCTGTTTCTCTTGTCTGTTACAGGTACGTAAAACGTGACAGTTCAATTGGCCCGCTGGAAGCATAAACCACGAGAGCCGGGAGTGGGGCCAATAAAAAGTTTCAAGTTGGAATGGATAGTCGGAACGTGACATCCGGTCGGTTCGGCACCCTTCATACCCATAGGAGGTGGGTCCAGGTTTGAGTAGGCGAACTTTCCAGGGTCCCCTCATTGTTGGTCGGCAAAGTTTGATCTGGGTGCGGATTCAGGATTCGCCGGGGCCTCGGCAGTAAAAGTTTATGGAAGTCCAGGAAGCTTCGCTCCGATGAGCGGGATCAGTGGCTTCGGTTCGGTTCGTTCAAGGATCATTACCGTCAAGTTCCGGCCTGGAAGTTCGCACAAATGACGGGTGTCATGGACTTTCATTTGATGTCACGTTTGTTGACCGAATAAGTCGCTGCTATGAATCGAGCGATCGATAATCTCTGAGTTCTTGACCATCTGAGGTTGAGTCAAAGTGTGTGTTTGATGTTATGGTAAAACTTGCTCCATTTTATCACTCCGAAACGATGATTGACTTCGGAACAGCACTGACAACATTGTTGCCCGATGAAAGGTCTATCTAAAAAGATACGTTAATCTCCACACACTGTATTACACTGTGGTGTGGTGCGTGAGATCTACCAACTGTTCCGCAGAGCGGATCCCTGGATCAGGGACAGGGTTTGTTTACACCGCGTTGGCCACCGCCCACATCAGTAGCAGGCCAACGCACAGAGAGTAACCTCGCCTAATCCTATTTGTCGACCGCGCGCTGCGTTTTTGACGGATTTAATGTGTCCGCCACCGACCGGGGAAGGATCTCTGGCGGTCGCGCCCGAGCACTTTGCGGGCGCAATAGAGAGCCACAATTTAATCTCGCCGACTTAATGGCCAACACAGACGGTGTTGGGATAGTGTTATTTTAATACCCCGCTCCACCCCAACAGGGGAACGGATATATAATTCCAGGAGATTAAGTTCCAGGTCCCGGCGGTCTGTTGCTTTGCCGTAAAATAATCGATAAACATTCACGGTTAGTGCACGGTGGACCGGTTGCAGGATTTGTTTCACACGTAGCTCCGGAACCGGGGCGGCTCTATCCTCGGTATCCGGTCCGGACTATCACCACTTTCGTCAGCTTTCGGCGGGCGTCAAGAAGAATGTTCTCGAGATAACGTCGCCAAAAGCGACATCACGGTTGATCGAGCAGCGAGGAATGCATCGAGCTGAGCTGTTGAGTTGGATGCCAATCGATGCTTTTTCGGGGATCGGTCTTTTTTTAATTCCTGTCGGTCGGTTTTAATTCCTGGTGACGGTGACTGCTGTTCCACTCCGCGGTTTCGGTGCCAGCGTCTCCAGCGTCCCCGTAGGTCGCGGAAATAAGCTGTTAATGTGTGAAAAGCACGATTCCGCTCGACGCAGACCACCTGCAGAGGTGGTGGTGCTGCTGCTCTAGTTGCAGTGACTTGAAGAAACGGAATCTCGACACCTCAAGAAAAACTAAGTTCTGGCCATCGGTTGTCGAGATTAAGACGCGACGTCCTTATGATGCGTGATTAGTGGGGTATTAAAAATCCTCTCAACGCGGCCAGCTGTTGGACACTTGCATGGCGTAGAAGCTGGAAGACGTGTAACGAGTGGACGAGATTACTGTTCACCGAACGGACTTCTGACAGTTTATCAAACAGTTGCCTCCGGAGAAAGGAGCTTTGCCCGCCGAGGGGAATGTTCCGTTCCGTCGATTAGTCCTGTTAGCTCTCGCAGGGAGCTCTCGTCTAATGGAGTGTTGTGTTCTTTTTTTAATTCACTCTAAATCCACGTGCAATCCGCGCTCGCGGACCGGTAATATGAACCTTTTCTAGCCGGCTTCGGCTTCGACTTACGCCACGCCACGTAGACCTTTCGCTGCCGTCTCTGGTCTCTGGAGAGTCTTCCCCGGAGAGTCTGGGTTCCGTGGCTACCGTGACTGCTACCGTCCGGGTGCCGACGGTTCATCGATGAAAACCGATGGCTGCAGGATAATGGATTGCCCTGGCTGTGGGACCACACCGCTCGGCGGCAATCCACACCCGGCCGTGGCCACGGCTGGGCCATTCAGGTAATCTAGAGCGTGGCGGGATCGGATTTCAAGTATTTGCCAGATTTGGCCAACGTTATCGGTTGGCTGATTTCGCCGGTTACTTGATCCCCCGGTCGGTCGGTCGGTTGCCGACCCTTCGATGCCGATGCGGACCACATGCGCTGCTCTAATGTCAGCGGAGCGAGATATTAGAACATAATCCCATAATATCGTTACAGCGAGAGAGAGAGCGGTCTGGGGCCCAGCGCATCGAGTGGCTAATGTGTGAACATACGATCCCTATGAGCCCGTTAAGACAAATCACTTGTTTATTAATGGAAACGTTACGCGCGGGAAATCCTCCGCAGAAGGCAGCTTCTGCACTGGTCTGGATCGGAAACGTATCGCTACGGAGTTGATGCCAAAAAAGCAGACCACCAATCTAACGACTCCGGCATTACCATAATGAAAGACCGGTGACAGAGTCCACCGAACAATGCATGGTGCAAGTGTAGCATGACACCCTCGTATCATTTGCGTTCGGTTCCGAGACACCCGACGACTCCCAGGACCGAGGAGGATCGGGCTGGCTAATCAAGTACCTGGCAGTGCACCGTACCGAAGCTGGCAACCCAACCTTGTCATTAGCAATCGTAATCAGCATAATGATCCGTGGCGATTGACATTCGACCTCGTGCTCGTTGGGCCTATGGGCGAGCCGGAATGTCTGGCCTAGCCAGTGGCTGGTAGCAAATTACGATCAAATTACACGTAAACGATTCGCTCCCAGCCCCAGCTTTGGTTGTTCCTGGTACACTCCGCTGCAGACTCCCGGTTCTGGCTTACAGTACTACAAAGCACAAGCGGTTGCCGTGAGAGCGGACACCTCCCGGGCGGTTGCAGAAAACGAACGAAAAACGAAAGGATTACAATCCTTCATCCTGCAAGGGAATGTAACGGGAGCCACCGTGTCCGGGCCCCTTTTTTCTTCGTTCGCTCCAGTTCTAATGCTGCAAAATTGGACCAGACAATGCGAGATTCTCCTTGGGGGCCAACACGTGTCTTGCATGTAGATTAACTTCCGACGCCAAGACGTGGTAGTACTTTTATCAATCAATCGCTAATCTCCAACAGCAAGGAACGGCCCGAGATCACTAGACTTGACTTGACCCGGGGTTCCTTTTGCCATTTCGCACGCCTTGCGATGCGTCTTACGCCCGGTCGTAGGGGTTGAAATCAATGGAGAGCACCCTGCCGTATTTACATAGCCATTTAAATCCGTAACTCCCGACGCCCGGGACGACGGATCCGTGGATGACGTGGTGCTAAAAAGTCTCTAGGTGTTTGTTTTTCTTTCTTCTCAAACGATTTTCCAACGGAGACGCTCGTCAGGAACTCGACGACGACGACGCAGCGGGAAAACGTGCGGCCCGACAGCCATGATTAGGGGCGGCGGCCAAGATCCGGGGCTAGATAAAGGGCACGGGATGCTAAACACGGAACCTTCAGCGACTTCACGGTGGGGTGATTGAAAACTGGGCGCCTTTCCGTCCCCCGGTGTTCCGGTTAAACAGGGGGACGAAGTCGCGGGCGAGAGACGGGCGGGGAGTCTCCCCTGGGAGAGACAATACCGACGGTGGGTTCGAGGGAGCCACGGGGACCGAAAAACTCCGGTCGCTGTCGCGCTGCTCAATTTAAAAGAATCACCCGACCGACCGCCCAAAAGGCATGTAATTTGAATTGCTACAATGTCAACAATTTAAACGCGATAGGTTCGCCCCGGCTGAAGAGGGCGAGACCGGAAGACTGGCGGGGTGCTTGCAGCCTGTCATCCGGGAGATCCTTGAGTTTCTGGCGCGCACGCGACCACCGGCAGGCAGGAGTGGAGCGGGCGTAATTTGTCCAAATCATTATCCTTTCGGCTGCCGGCGATGCTCGATGATGAACTCCTTCTCGGACCTGTGGTGTTGATGAACAACTGCGTCGGTTTGGCGTGTCGGGACGCGTCGGGTTTCGGGACTTGGGGTAAGAGTAAATGCCCTGTTTGGTTCGTGGTGCGTTTTTCGAATTTGCTTAGATTTTTTCGGCGATCCATTCCTTCTTCGAATGGAACGGAATCATTTCCATCAGTTGGTCCCGGATACGAGCGATATTGAACGCGGAAAATCTCTGTAGGTCAGCCAGCGTTAGGTGAGGCGATAACATTTATTTATGCTTTACCTTAACGAGGTGTCGGTGTATCGGTCGATCGGAATGAAAAATCAATCTCTTTTTGATGTTGAGAAAGCAAAGTGTAAACTTGGATTCGGAATACGATAAAAAACCAAATGCGCCGTCGATTGATGTTGCAAATGGCTCGAGCCTTTGATCAGCTTTCTAAGTTTCACTTTTATCTGCTGAGCCACCTGCATTTTATCGATTTACTGGCGGCGCGACGAGTTGTTGAAATCAGTTGGCTTTCATGTTGGTTTTTGCTGGCACGGTTTGCTATGTATTCCGGTTGGTCCCGGCTATGTAATTTCGTTTTACATAAAAATGAACTTTAGCTTTCTTTATTAGTTTCGTTAGTTTTTCATGAAATTCAAAACATGATTTAAGTTGTTTTCGATGGTCCGATTTGCGCCACTGTTTGTGGTAAAATTCGTTGGCATTTTAAAGGTAATTTCGTAATGCTTCTCTTATAGAAGCCTGGGTTGTTGTTGGCCAAAAAACTCTACTAATCGACTTCTGCTGACCAATTTTGGCCGTTTCGGGTCGATCGGTCAAACTGGTCTACGGTTCCTTAGTTGATAGTAGAGATCTGAATTTGATTTTTGTCCATTTGTCCGGAAGCAACTCATAATAAGTTACTCCTTTCAAGTCTCATCATACACCCAGTAGAACCTTCCTTCCTGTTACTGTTAGAGTAGCTACACCTTGGTACGGTTCGGAAGACTTCACGCTGATAGATTCATCACTCTTCGCTCTCCTCGAAGACCATTAATCCGCGCCGTTGAAGAATTGTGTAATTGTCTTTCTCGCAGCGCGCGAGACACTTTGATCTTGGCCAATCGGCCACGATACGGAAGTGAGCGCGGCTGACTGTGTTGCTACAATTTCTCACCCATTTTTGTGAGACCTGATTCTGATGGCATTCCAGCGTGTGCTGTGAGTTCACATCAAAGCAGACTGTGGGGAGAAAAACTAGAAAATTATGGAGTAATTGTGGCCAACAAAAACAACAACATCAGGTGCAGAAGGACGGCCGAGTGCCCTGCCGATATGGCGTCGCTGACACGAAGACGACGGAAAAGTGGAACTTCCGCGGCCTCCACGGGAAGCCCTCAGTCTTTCTGGAACATGTCGTCCGCTTCCGTTCTAGTTTTTCTCGCAGATAGCGCGGAACGCACGGGATTTTCGCACCTTCCCAGAAAACCGGTGGCCGTGTGCTGCGGTATCGCAAGACGCCGTCGACGACGACAACGATGTGCCATAAAACAATATGCCCCCTGCCGGGTGTCTTTGATGCCACGCTCACACCTTCCGTGTCCGGGACAAAGTGGCTACAAATTGGAAGTCTCCCGCTGGGGCGCCCGGGAAACACCAGGAAGTGTAAGAGATCAATGGTAAAGTCTGTCAGCAGCAACAACAATAATAAACCCAGCTCCTGGGGAGCGGAAGAGCGAAAGGTGAAAGGAAATTAGGCTTCGCCAATCCCCGACTTAGAGGCGTACGGTGAGACCAATCAGCCGAACACGTCCCTCCCAGGTCTGCTTCCGACAGCGGCAATAACCATAAAATAATGTAAACCAGCCGACCAGCCGAACGAACGGGTGCCAATGATGATGATGATGATGATGACGGTGATGATGAAGGTGATGTACGGTTGCAACCGCAGGGTGACCGTCCGGTAATGCTGTGGAAGGTATCGGAATCTGGCTAAATACTTTTTAATGACTCGCCCAACGTATCGGAGGGTTGCCGCGGAACTTCGGGACCACAAAACCGGCCTTCCCCGCCAGGGGGACATTGACCGTCACCGTTCCTCCGGATCCTTCGGAAGCGCAGTGATCCGCGGCCGAGGTGTAGGTATTTGACGCAGACCACAAACACCGCAGGGGCGAACTGGAAAAAAAAAACGGTTGGAACCCCAGTGGACCTCGCCGCCGAAACCTCGCGGAGCTACTTCTCGATGGAATTGGGCATAAATCATTTCATAAATATTTTCACCAGCCCGGACGGTGCTACGGGGCACTCCTGATGCCGAAACTCCGGCGACCTGATCGATCGGCACGGCGCATAAATCACGCCGTTTTTATGGACGCGCTCCGGACGTGGGACATTCTTGCCGACCGGCGCAGGAATGTACGGCCGAAACCGACCGGCAGCGGAAACAAAATTGATGACCCCGGCCCGGTAATCGACCGGGGCACGTGTGGATACGCTTTTCGCCGGAGTGCCCGTGTGAAGTCTACAGACCCACGGCGCATACAATGTCGGCGTGATCGGAAGAAAACTAATAAACGACCACCACCGCCACAGCACCGACGGGCGCGTCACGCTGCGTCAAGAATCTCGGTCGCCGACGGTGCGGCCGCTCAGCTGTCAAAGCCGCGAACTGCATCGGAGACTGTCGCTCCGTCGCTAAAATGTTGCTCCGGAGGTCCACGCCGGCCGGCAGAGCTTGATTGATGTGATGTCGTCCGGAGCTATGCAGTGCCTCAGGCCGAGCCAGGCCAGCTACCGGACAGCAGCCACCGACCGGCCACGACCGATGACATATGTCTAATCACTCGCACAAATGGAGGTATCCCGCGGGCATCTAGTGCAAGCGCCGTCCGTTCGCCAACTTTGTCCCAGCGAACGTGGCTCCGTGGACCGATAAACGGGTGCATTGTAAAACTGCAATCCCTGCTACCGGCAGGTCTGCTGGACGGTGTGGCCGGATTGAGCCATCAATCGGTGGCATTTCAGCTGCAGTCGGGTGTGGTTGGCCCGTGCCGAGCAAACGGAACAGGATTTTTGTGGTCCCAGTTGGGCGAGTTCTACTTTTTAAACACTTTTGTCGTGTTTCGGATGACAATGTTTAGAAATTCTATAAGTTGCTGAAAGACCCCATACTACTTAATTCAGGGGCCTTAGATCGGGGCCAGTGAAGTCTCCAACACTTTCGTGCATTAAAGATTTAACGAGACTTGAAATATGAACTCAGGTCCATGGACTCCAACCATCCAATGGAAGGCGCATAACATATAATTTAACTTTACCTACTTCGTGGAGGGGATTTGGCCACCCTCGGTTCTCTGGACGGACTGGAAGAGGTTTAATTTCAAACAAACCGCAAGTAAACCTCTCCAACGTGGCACAATATCTTCCGGGGCGGCTTACCGCCGGTTCCGGTCATTCCGGATATGCCGGACGTGGCCTCCAGGCATTGGGCATAATAATTAGTCCCAACGATAGAGCGGAACACAGTGACCCTTTGAAGGTACCTTTAATCTTCGCGATTAGCGCAGTTTTCAGTTTGCGCCGTAGAAACGGCCCGATTGGATGGCCTTGGAAACTTTCGGAGTCCATCCGTTCCGACTTCCTCATAGTCTGAAGACAATCAATGAATGAATGTGCCCATCCCAACTACATCGTCCGGAATCATAACCTCAAAAGTCTACGTACGGTACTGGAGTTCCCATATTTCTGAAACATAATTGGATTTATTCAACAACATATCCAAACGGTTCGCTACATCAGTTGCTCGGGCCCATCGTGGTCGTTGTTTGCTCCGGGATCACTGGTCTCAACTTCCTGACCTAAAAAACCCGGGGGAACTCCATCAACCCCCGTGCACTCTCCATCGTCATCGTTTCGAGTGCAGAGATCATCCCACCTATTCGGAGTTTCGGGTTCGGAAAGATTTTTGAAACGAATCGAGAGAGAGAGAGAAAGTGGAAAAGGATGGAATTTATTTGACCGCCGGGGTGCCGGGATTACGGCTCCGGAACGGAACGCACGGGATCAGTTGTCCTGAAAGCAAATTGTTTATCCTCCTGCTGGATTATGTTTCAGATTCCGGTTCCGAGCGCGGGCGCGTGTGTCGAGGAGACGATTCCCGTTTGGTGCTGGGCTTTCTTGGCCCGCAAGGAACGGCACACGTTCGGTGTTCGCAATCGAATGGTTGTTGGTCCCACCGAGTTCCTGACTTCGTAGTTCGAGGCTTTTATCAGGACGTTTTTCGCCGACAATTTTACATCGACTTTGATCGACTCGACTCGTGGTTCTGAAGCCCCGGAAATCTCAGATTGAGGCCGATTTGGAATGGCACCCTCATCCATCCTCGGAGAAGACGAAGGCGGGCGGCGGGATGTTGTTATTCAAATTGTAGTAACAATCGTAAATCGACTTTGAGTCTAACGAACTTAGGAGGGGTGCAGCTTTCGGGCCGTCCCGAACTCGGCGGGCCCCAGGAATCCCGGAAAATGTGATTCGATAAAAATGTTTCCATCCTGGTCGTGATTGCGGACCCGACTGAGAGCGAGTGGGAGCGACTAATTCTTCGTCCTACTTCTTCCTTTCGGGGTGGTGTACAAATTCGGGGCCTTTGTTCGGGGCTGGCCAAGATATCCTCGGTTTGTTTACTTACGCCACCTCGCTTCGGAGATGCTGCTTCGGGGGAAAACTCTCCACACTACAAGGAGTGGTGCTCGCGGCTCTCGTAGCGTGGAAATTGATTTGCAGCTGAAGCTATCACGCGCGCCCGAACAATAAAGCAATTATTGGACAGTTTGTACAAGTGTTCCTTTGTGCCGAGGGGCCCACCTCAATGATGGGTGATCGAGATTTGTCACCACGGCCCACGTCAGTTACACTGCTCCAGTAATTCATACGACCGGCCGTTAATCGTGGTGCTAGAATTTGGTCCCACCTTAAGGTCGGAACGGAGTTCCCAAAAATGGGAACTCGGGTTAAAACGAGGCAACGAGGTTCTTTACAACACTTCACTCGCGCGATGCTGTAATGAGTTTCGCTTTTATTGTTTTGCTAAAATGTTGCGCCGAACCGATACGTGAAAGGTAGAAGAACGCGAAGCAATTAAAAACCTGTCCCTGTCCCGGGGCCGGGTAATTGCCAGAAGAGCATATGTTATCGGTCGCGGCGTGACCGTTTGGCGACAAAATTTTCGGTTTGTCCGGGCGTGTCGTTGGCCGTTTTATGCCCCGCTTGCAATACCGGGTGACGTCGTAAACGGGAATTCGGACCGTGGATGTGAACGGAATACGTGTTGCACACGGGTATTTGGGGTATTTCAGCTCGCTCGCGTCGCCAGCTAAGGATCTCTCGGATTCGCCGGATATGACTTTATTAGTCGCGGTGGGCCCTTTTGGCCCTTTCACGCGAACGGACGAGAAACGGGAGAAAAAACAGCGCAGTCAAGAGAGCGAGAGAGAGAAAAGGACTTCAACGGGAGCAAGACGACAAACGGTCGTCGGTGTCGGTGTCGGGTGTCGGAGCACCCCGGGTGTCCCCGGGGCTCCCCGGGTTCGTGGTGAATGGTATAATTATTACAAATAATCTGCAGCCCGGATCGCCCGGCGTTCCACCGACCAGTGGCACACAGACACACCCGGAACATTCCACCGCCCAATGTTTGTCATTCGCGTTTTCGGCCGACCTCGATGACGGATGCCGATTCCGGGGCTTCCATTCTACGGTGAGCGAAACGAAACGCAAAAACGATGCCAAGCCCTGGCCAAGGTGCACCTTCCGAGGTCCCTTACGCTGGGCCCGACCGCGTTCAGGTTAGGCTTAAAATATTTTTATCACTTTATAATTTTACCTCACGGAACCACACGAAACCCCAGGACGTTCCGCGGGACTTTTGGGCTCCGGCCACGCAACTGTGGCTTTTCGTAACGAGTGAATGTCCGGTCGCACTGGAATGGAACCGCTTCGTTTTAATTACCATCGTGTGTGTGTGTGTGTCTCGCATTTGACAGGACACGAGACGGGTTGACGAGTTTGATGCAGGAGCCGGTGCCGGTGATGCCAACCGGAGGAGATGCCGATGACGAACGGCAAACGGCCTGCCGACCTGGCCCTGGGTAGGAAATAAAATTTTATTTTATCGCCATCGACCGACCGGCGATCGACCTGTGGCCCCGGGGACACCGAGTCCTGCCGGCGCGCCCGGACCCGATTTGGCGCGGAATTGCCTCTGCCAGGGCCGGGCCAATCGATAATAGCGCAGGTTTTAGCGCGGGCCCATTTGAATTGATGGTCTTGTTTACCACATTTACCGTAAATGAGCCATTCCGCCGGGAACCACCGGCAACCAGCCGCCACGGGACCGGCAGCACCACATTCGGACATCGCACTGGGCCGTTTTATTTACCCTTTTTTGGGCCGATAGAAAATGACTGGCTCCGGACTGGTGATCCGGAGCAGATTGTCGATTGATCGACCGAGAGCCATTCAGACGAGTTAGCCTTGTGGGCCTTACTGAATTAACTCATTGCCTGGCTCAGGCGGCTCACTGTTACAGCTAAAAGCAGGTGCCGAGCCCCAGGAATGGGGCCTTCGGGAATGCGCTATGCGCCGGCAAGTGCAACGGCCTTGTTTTTTATGTTCACCCGCCCTAAAGACACACAGAAAACGCTCGCGAAAGGGAGCATCGCGGAAAGAAGGGCAAAAAATGGAATATTTTCGCCTCAGCTTGCTCCCAGCGAACAATCGCTTCTTCCCGATCCCATTGCTGATTCGGTTTGGCCAGACGATCCCCGGAGAAGCGATACCGAGCGGTCTCCGGTATGGTAAATGGTTTGGATAGTAGAGACAGGGGGTGAAACCGAGCCGACAACCCTTCGTTGGCTAATTCAGAAGTTTTTGAATTTTACGAAGAAAACTGAAACAATAAAATGGCATTTCTCTAGGAAGCGTAAGCATCGTAGACGATCGTCTCAGATCTTCGTCTCTCGCCGACACTTCTTGGTCAATTTAACGTAATTGACTTCAATATGTGCCACAGTCGCCGCAATGGCCCTGTTTCCTAAACCGGTTAAGTGATTCTGCTTTCATGTTAACATGTGTGACCTGAGTTGGGCTATTAGTTCTAAGTCAGTCCTGTTAGACCTTCGCGATGGTTCTCACTTCTGGGAACAAGTGGTAGACTTGAAGTTGTGGACAATTTTTGGGCCACATAATATGGTCGGTGGTCCTCTAGGCCTAGAGTAGATTCTTGTATGGAAAGTCGCATGGGGTCTTCGTTTCTTGAGCCAGTTCTCAACTAGTCCCGTATCCTTCGTGAAAACCAACACGTTTAGATCTACATTGACTTTTCCTGTAGGACGACTGTAGGTTTCCTAAGGTTCTGGCGGCAGGCGACGAACATAATTCGCGCGACCTTCATTGAATATTCGTTTTCAATTCGATGTCGATCGATATCTATCGATTACTTGACTTTTAAAACATCGATCTTAATTGTAAAAACTGTCAACATTTAGTAAAAGCTTTCACAGTTACGAATTGCGCCTCTATACGCTTGCAGAAAACGGGTAAATATTAAAAACTTATTTCCAAAATGGTCAGAGGAGTTCGTGCAAGAGAAGCCAATGAACTGATAAGTCGATGAGTTCTCCAATCACAGGTATCGGCCTGGAAGGACTGTAACACTAAACGACGAACGATTTGACCTACAACTGTCGTTAGGTCTCAATCCGTTCAATTTAACAGACTCGGTGGCCTTAAAGGAGCTCACCAAGGTCCGCCTTTTGCCTGAATTCAGTACTACATCGTTGTCCACGGACCATCGGGTACGATGGTGCCCCCTCATTCACCATCGCCCACCGATCGACCGGTGCTCGATTTAATTAACGAGATCGAACCATCGAGCGGCGAGCGAGCAGAGAGTGATCGTTCGCGATCTAATGCCTCACCGAAACGCACGTCCCACCGAAGGGTTAATTGCCGGAGGCCGTGGCCGAGCGAGCACACGCCGCCCCGCCGGCCGGGTGTCGGGAAGGGCCGCGCAAACATTGTGTGGTATCATTTTCAAAATTCACTCTTTATGCTGGCCGCCGTCGCCGCCGCCGTGTGAAGGAGCGCGCGCTCCGGCGGCTGAGCATAGGCCCCGTTGTTGCGCCGACCTGTTTTTGCGCGCACGTTGCGATGGCGTTGCGTTTGTTGAGCCGCCGCCATAGCGCAATGAATCCTGCGCAGTGGCCACATTGTTGATGATGCTCCCGATCGGGCCCTATGCCGGGCCGCCGAAGTGTAACAGTACGCCGCACCTTTTTGTAGCACCGCGGGAAGGCGCCACACAGAAGCGGGCTCTTCCACAGCCTGCCGCCCCCCCAGATAATGATCCCCCCGTGGCCTGGGGCTGGACGCGCACACGCACGGCAGGCATCGCCGAGCCTCGGCCTCGGCGAGAGCTGGGGCTCCAGGGCTCCGTGGCTAATTATCTTATTAAGTGTAACAATAAGTTAATTAATTATTTATACACGTTTCGATACAGCAATTCCCGGCCCGGCCCTTGGCGAAGAAACTTGATCCCATCGGGGGGCTGCGGGTAGGATCAAGGCCCCCCAGCCCCCTAGCTACCTGGCCGGGGCTAATGACTCCGGACCCGGCCCGAAGCTCACCGAAAGATGATTGATCCGTTTGCGGTCATCCAGCGTGTGGGCTGCCGAGATGGCTCCGCTCCCAGTCCCGGGAGCGAAAGGATTGCGGAGACCGCCGAGAGGACCGCGCGAAAGCAATACCCTGACGGTTTTGGTGGCTCGCGTATTAACACCGTGACCGTAACCGACCGAGTCGCCGGACAACATTGTGCCACGGTGCGGTGCGCGGCCATTGTTGCGCGGCGCATTGCTGGGCCGCGCCGGGCCGAAGATAATAAAGTCATTAGGCAGGCCGGGAGGCTCGGAGCTGGGTGGACGTCCCGCGGTATTAGCGCGGGGTTTGAACTTGAGATGCGTGTCGAATCCTTTGGCGCACCGCAAAAGGGTACCGGGCCGGGCTCAGGGAGGGGCTCTCCGAAGGAGCGATGGAAGCGGTGCAAATGGGTTAACAAAAACGGCTTCATTATTCATGTTGCTTGGTGCATTTTTTTTTCATGCTGCCTGCCGGACCTGCCGGAGTTTAGCGAGTTTACAGTTCAAGAGGTTCGAAAGGTGTGTGTGGATTGATTGATTGGTCCGCGAATTCCGGCGCGAACTAGTGCCGAGCACTCCCTGATAGATAGTGGCCAGGCAAATTTGGTTTAATATGCTCACTTTCTACTATTTTGGTTCGCGTTTGTTGTTGAGAGCACTGGACTTTGATTATTGTCGCCAGGACTCTATTACCTTCTACTAGCCAGATCCTTCTTGAGGTGTAAGGTCAAACAAAGATTAGAATTTGTATAGTGTTCTATAATTATCCATTGCGTAAGATTCGAAATTACAAGGCTGCCATTTTGGAAAATGAGTTAAACGATTAAACGACAGAACATCGTGTTGAAATCATTAAAATCTACTACAAAAGTCGGAATTTGAAAACGCTCATTTTACCACCAAAATTTTCTTCTGCGACGAGAATTTTTTTTCACTTAATTCCTACAGAAATAATCAGTTGTAGCTCTGAAAAGGTGACTGAATTATAGGTTCACAGCGTATAGGACCCGTGTTTTTTCAAAAACGGCCGTCGCCAAGTTATGGCCGAGGTAACACCCGAAATCTGCAAAAGAGTCATTGAAAATCATCTAACCAGAATCGAATATTGCCATAGATCCTGCGGGCGTCCCCCTGAACGATATTATGTTTATGATTAAGTTTCTTACGATATTTTTATCGTAAGAAACTTAATTTTTCATGTGTTTTGTAAAGTTCTTTTTTAAAAGGACAAAAAACAACCTTTTTGCTATACTGTCAGCGTTTACTAGTTTCGCGTCAACGTCTGTTACTTTAAATCAAAACAGAAGTTGGATCATCATCTGTGGCCTGCTTCACATTGGTATTGGCGATACTGGTATTTTTCCTGGATTTGCAGACTTTTAATCGTAAAATAATGAGTCTGAACACATCTCAAACATCTCAGTTGTCTGTCAGTTGGTCGTGGGTCAGAAAAATCAGGAACATTTTAATAAGGGTCTAATTTCAACAGGGCCTTCAAAACTCAATAGTAAAATCCCTTTTTGTAGTAGGTACCTATCAGGCGGTCAGGTGTGATCGTATTTCATATTGTGGCCACTGGCAGTTCCGTCTTCAATATTTTACTGTTCGCTCTCTTTTATCGTCGCTAAACTTTTATTTAATTATTAGTTCTTGAGTTTGGGACGCCACTTGAAGCAGCACCAGCTGGGTATTGCCACAACGTGGTCACAATGTTGGCCGACGGCATGGAAAGTCTCGCTTTTCATCGCTCTGACTTTTCCACGTCACTGCCTTGGCCCCGAGCGGCTCATTTTTCCATCTTCATCAAGGACGTCATGCATCAGCTGGGCCGAGAGAGATCCAAGGATCGGATCGCTTGCAGGGACCGCACGGAAAACCGCACCACAAACCACATCGCCCGACCAGAGGGACCGCTTTGAAAGAAACTTCATTATGTCAGTACATTATTCGCATGTAATGTAGTGAAACGGGTTAACCGGAGTTGTTTGGTTGTTCGCCCTCGTCGCTCTTGGCGGGGGAGGCGGCCTAATTCGATAACGGTTAAATTTGTCCTCCAACAGGCGGTGTCCTTGGGCCGTGCTGTGGCATCCTCGCGGTACACCAGGACACTCGGGCCCGATGGCCGCGGGGCAAACCAAACCCCATTACGGTACCCGTTTGGCGTGTGGCAGGCCGACGGGGAAGATGAGACTTCCGGAGTGCCGTTGGCCGGAGGCGGCCAAAGTGATGACTTCCGACCCCATCGCCAGCCCGTGGAGTGTGCCCGTGGTGGATCCTACAAAAACCACGGCCAGCAAATGAACAAGCTGGGATTTTAATTTTTCACGCTAATTTATATTCATTATTCGGTAATTCCTTAACGATTCGATTGCGTTGCGTTTAGAGGGGCGAGTCGAAGACTAGGCAGCAGCAGCAGCCACCGCCCTTATTGAAGCCGGTTCGCGAGGGTGTGAAATAATGGCTCTATTGTTGTACAAATTAAGTTTAGCTGTAAATATATTCAAATATTTGGCCAACCGGATGGGAGGGCCGCCGCGCCGCTTGGTCCGGAAGCGCCGCGCCCGGCAAGGGTGTGAAGCTGTCCGGGCACGAGGGAGTAGTCGAAACGAAGGGCAGGCAACAATAAAAACTGGGCAAGGAACGAGCGTAACGATTATTGGATCAAATCTGGCCCACGGAACGCGCGGCGATAGATTGTGAACCACACACCAAAAAAAAGGACGAAGCAATAACAATCCAAGAAATGAGGTTAGTTTCGGGTACACGTCCTGGCCCTGGACCCTCTTACTCAACGACGGCTGCCGGGGTTGGTTTTTCATTTTTTGGAAAAACAAACATTTTCCACTTCCCCGAGTCGTGGGGCGTTGGTACCTGTCTCGACCTTCGAGCTGAGCTTAACATTGTTAACTTGTGACAAACGAACCCAGCATGGCCAATGGATGGAAGGCTGTATGGAGCGACATATCTTGCCCCCCGCTGTGTGTGGAGGGTCAATGAGGCCGGCCCCTGGGTGCATGTGACATTTTCGGGGGGCCTATTACACTTTTCATATTCAATTATCCTTTTATCCGCGAGTGAGACTCTTGTGCCCGAGACCAAGACCATCCGTGTCTGCTGAGGAAAACCTTACCTAACTTGGTTACTTGCGGCAAATGACGGTCTTTCACCCTCGGAAAACCCGTAGGGATATGTGCGCTACCTTCCGGTTCGACATCTGACCGGCTCAGGGTTGTCCAGAGGGTGAACCAACTGGACGATGGACGATCAAAGTAAACATTGAGGTTTCACATTTACAGTGATTTGTACGCTGCGTTTCGTTTTTAACCTCACTTTTTGCTGCACCTTTCGATCGGAAGCTCTCTGTTGGAGCAGTCGTAGCCGTGTCTCTTTGTGCCAAGTCCATCATAATTTGCTTTGTTTGCAGCTCTAGTAGACCGGAGCCAAGGAGCCACGCGACAAGCAAATGCATTCAGCGCGGCCACAATCGCGTCCATTCCATCACGCGTCTGGCACACTCGTCGGGCACTTACGGCAATGGATGGGCTCGCAGGACACGCACTTGACAACCTAATCGTCCGTCGATTATAAACTCAACAAACCACCACCGTCGTCGTCGTCGTCCTTCGGTTTGGACCGGCCCCGGTCGAGAGTGTGTTTTGCCATCAATCGAAGCGAAGGAAATCAATAACCAATGGTGGGCACCACGTTGCCTCCGGGACAACGGTCGTGTAATGATGATTGCAAGAAGAACTTCTTAATTCTCGCACTGTCGGCCAATATCGAACGGCCAATCGGTGCCCGAGGCACTGTCCGCGCACAGTAGTTCCCGCTCCTGAGTGGAGCCCTGAAGTGGGTACAAGTTGGCAAACACATTTCTCTTCGAGTTCGCTCCCGGGCCGGGAGTGGGGCCCGGATGTGGTTGGGTGAGTTGCCGGAAGCTACTGCTGTCGGGTGTAAATATTTGGTGGCATGTTCTGTAAACACAACGTATAGCGCGCCGAGTGTGTCTTATCGGACATTGTGTTGGTCAAGGCAAGGGCAAGTTGACGGCTTTTGACTCGCTGGATATTAGTGGGCTGGTGAGTAGTTTCCAACCTCTGCACCTGCTGCACCCGGGAGCAACACCATAATGACATCCGTAATCCGGAATGTAGTTCTCCTGCTCCGAGATTGGACTCTGGAACCGATAATTATTTTCTGTATTTCGTCCCCCTATTTGTGGGATGGCCTTAGACTTGAGTTGCTTTTTGAAGACCCCTTGCAGCTTGTGCTATAAGTGAGTTCTTCATTTGCTAGGCTGTTTAATAAGTTTCGAGCTTCAATAACAGAGGTTGGTGCTGTTGGTACACTCTTCATGTAAACATATTTGAAGATTCATTTCGATCTGTCACTTGATTATTTGTTTACAAGCCATTTGACATCGACGTGTCATAGTATTTTTTTAAATGGGAAAAAACCAAGTATCGTGCAGTGATTGAATTTTAATTTGTGAAAGGCTTAAACTGGCGAACTGGGGTTATGAATGAATGTAGAAAGTAAATAAGGACTCTTCGTCTTTAATTAGTACAGTAAAAAGGTGGGATAGACTGAATTTAAGTGGGGTCTTGAAGACGATCCACGTTAGGGACGTCAAAAAACAGCAGCAACACCTGAAATTGTAAGAGAAGTACAGGATGTCGTAAGTGATTGAAAGAGACTTTAGAAGCCCTACGCATCTCATTGGGCAGTGTAAGCAATACTGAATTTTGCACTTAGCGACTTCCATCTGTTTCCAGACTCAACCAAATTTGTTATGCTTGGAAAACGTTTTTCATCAAGTGAAGACGTCATAACAGTTATGGAAGCGTATTTTGTAGCCCCACAAGATTCTCACTTCAGAGAGAAATTGGAAATTGGTAGAACCCGCTTGGATCTAATGTCTGAGTTTAGGGCGCCAGGCTGGACAAACGGATTGCGTTATCAATAGCTGAGATCACTTGTCAGTACTTGTGAGCCAGCTACCTCCGGGTCTGCGGATTGGTCAGCCATTAAACGTCCAATAACCGGGCGCATAATCAGGACGAAGGCGAAATCGCGGCCGCAGCCATCACTGGAGCGCACGCCCAACCATATGCCGCGCCATTAAGCGTTTGCGGTTGCGGATGGTTTATTGTTGTTTGCTAAAACACTGTACCGGTCCACATCTGCGCGCATCGCATCCCGGAGGCCGGTTGTGTAAACACTGTCGGCGGCGGTGCTGGCCTTGAGGAAGGAAAAGGGGTAGCCACAGTCACATCGCGCACCACGAACCCGTCGCTTTGTCTTCGGTGTTTGCGCTGTTCACTTGCAGTTTTACGCACGGCCCCGGCGCCAGACGCTTCCCGCTTTTCTTGAGCATATCCACCGGCGTACCTTAACCCTTTGTTGGTCTGGCCCCGGCCGAACCGGTCAGAGGCCCCGGTGAATGTACAATTCAATTATCATCACCATACACTTGGCGGGAGCGGGGGGCCCGGTGCTCCGACCCTGCCGAATCGGAAGTCCTGCACCGCTCGTGCCGGGGTGTGAAGGCGAAAACCCGCCGGCCCCGGCGGCAATTTGTCAACCCGACCCCACACACGGCCCGGGCGCAGGATAGCGCACATCGATGACAGGACACTAAACGGAGGGGTTACGTTGTTGCTGCTGCGTCGCAAATCTGTCCCGCCGTTACTTGCGGAAGGTTTCCGCAAGTAAATAGCGCGTCTCTGGTTTGTCCTGTCGGTGAACCCCTCGCGAAACTCGTCCCAAGAACTCGGAGCGCTGTCTCTAATTTGTCACAACAAAACCAGTCGTCGTCACCGCATCGTAAAATGATTGTCAGTCAGTGAGCCGAGTGCCGGCCGCCACCCTTGAGCTTCGCATAGTAAACTGCGAGGCTCATTTGTGCGACTGGCCTGAACACATGGGTTGAAAAATCGCGAGCTGAATACACAATTTCATGATATTCTACTCATAAGTTTGTGCGTTATTGTGCTAAGAGTGCCAATACTTTTGTTATTTTTAAAACAAAGGAGTGAAAACAATTTCATGTCTCAATTTTACACTACTTCTTGGTGGGAAAAGATACCGTTCAAGCGAAACGAATGGCTTGAATAGTGTTATAAGGACTTCGGATAACGATTTAAGCATTTGAGCTATGCGAAAGCCGTTGAATGATCAACACGTTCAAAAACAAGAACGCCGTTGATGATTCTTAGTGTTTGGCCATTTTTTAACGTAATAAACCAATTTTTTGCGTCAATATGTGACAATGGATAGAACATGGATCCATCATTTCACTCCGTAATCAAAACGATCGTCATCTGAGTGGAGAGCAACTTGTGAACGTCTTCCAAAACGCTCAAAAGCACAAAACAGCAAAGGTTAGGGTCTCGGTGTTTTCGAGATGTGCGTGGAGCAATATTAATCAACTACCTTGAGAAGGGAAATGAACCATCAACAGAGCTGAAAAAATGGCAGAAAAATAGCTGTCAGACCTTAGAAAGATACTCGTCGGTAAGAGATTTCGCTCGAATGAAGTTTCGCTCTTGATGGAGATGAAGTTTGGTGAATAAAGCCAATTTTGACGCGTCTTTTCAGCCCATGTGTTTGATCACCGAGTCACAGCATTAGCATATTTTATTGAGTCCCTTTGGCCATTGGCTGCTTGTTTTGATTCCACCCCATTAATTGTACCACCGGCCCTCGTCTGGAAGTCCGCGTCTGATTTGAATGGCAAACGAATAGCCAAACCCCGGGCGGAAATCATTTACGAGTGGTTAGGCGCCTCTCTGGTTGCCCTGGAAACGGGGCGCGCAATCGACACTGACAGCTGGCGATGCGTTACCGTTTTGCATATTAAACCACAAATTGCTTCGTTCCCGACCGGTTCAGTTGAAACTTTAGAACTTCTCCTGAGTGAAGCGGCGTGGGATAATGGTGGCGTGGGGACTCCTGCTGCGCGAGATCAAGGATGCACCCCGGGCGGGATCGACGATCGTAACCCGATACGCCTCCGAGCTCGATGTCTCGACAGTGAGAGCTATCGCTGGCTGGCTCCGGGTCCGCGCCAGGTCCGATACTCGAGCGACTCTATTTGTGGCCGGAGCAAGGCGCCCGGGCATTTTCCGTTGACGTTGTTTTTGTTTTTCTCCCACGTCGTCCAGCGTGCGTTCATTGTCCCGCCAGCGGTTCTGTCGTTCTGTCTCGCCGTAAGTGTGTTTACTCACTACTTTCTTCGAAGAAAGTGTCCGCGTCCCCCATGGAGGCAGTGTGCTGAAACGGAGTTTGTTTAGGATTAGGACTTATGATTTTTGTTTCTGCCTTCCGCCGTGTGTGTCATTCTTGTCGTCTCCCTGTTGTTATTTTCCCATTTCTCGCTCTCTCTCTCTCTTTCACTCATTCTGTGCATTTCCATTTGCGACGAGGCCATGGTCTTGAACTCCTTGGAAAGGGGACTTTGGCTGCGCCTCGTTAAAATGTGTTTTTTGCTTCGCGAAGAATGCATTAAGCGCCACCACGCGCAGTACCAACACATGCACACGGGTTGTCTGCGGTCGGATCGGGTGTTGTGTATTTGGAAATTTCAACCGATCCTGACAGCTGTCAAACAAATGGAACCTCATCTTTGATACATGGCCAACCAAGACTACCGCGTGTTCTTGGAGTTTGTTTTTCAAACTCTTGCTCTTAAAGTCTGGAACGAAATAATTATGCTCCAAACTATGTTGGCCCAATCGGCGCGATTGGGAGCCCATAAGAGCAGACAAATGCAAGACCAATCGCAGGCAGTGACGCCCAAAAGCCGACAGCATCTTGAGGAGTCGCGACGCATACCTTCGCCATCGGGGAAAACAGAGTGCATCGCAGCAAACATGAAACCAACATAAAAAAATGGGACCATTTTCCACCGAAAGTGCTTGTGTTTGCCTTCGGACACGAAGCTGAAGGACGACGCTTCGTCGTCCTTCCTGGTGGCCGCATCCTTCGAGAGCGTATCCCACAGGATCAGACATCCAGTGGCGCGTAGCACCCTGCCGACGACGAAATTGACGAAAGCAGGACACCTATTAACTCGAAGTGGGTAAATATAGGGACGCCGCACGCATTGCATTTCCGGCGCCACTGACGACGAGTGGCGGCTGGCGTCGGGTGATCCTGGGAATGTCGTTCAGATCCATCGGCGCTTCCCCCGAAAAGCCTGCTGTAGTATCGAAAACGGTCGAGAATCGACGTCAACAGTGTTCCAGGACTTTTTGAGGACGTGTTGAGCCCAAAACCAACTTCCTGTGCGACTCTCGATAGAGAATGGTTCGTTTGGTGGGATCGATCGATCGATTAGTGTGGTTGCAATGTGGGCCGACGTCCGGGCAGACTAATTAGCATTCCTGGACCAGCTGGGCCAGGTCGTCCGTTGAGCCGGGTTGAGTCGTCGATAATAATCCATCCCGGGCTGAGGGCTGATGTTCCGTGTCATCGTGTTACGCTTAGTGTCAAACAGACGACGCAACCCGGGTCTGTGTTGGCCTAGAACACTGGCGTCGTCAAGAGGGAAACCACGTATTAAAGGCTATGACACGGCACCTTTTTCTCGCTGCCTGATCACTTCGCCGCCTGCTTCCCGTCCGGCTTCCCGACCACTTAATCTGTTCTGCGTTCCCTCTACGATCTCCTCGGCGAGAGACAGGGCGATAGAGAGAGAAGATTATTGTCTTTGCCGTTTTTCATAGCGTCAGAGATATTGGTATTAGACCCGGGAGGACGGAGGCACCACCGAGATTAACTGCACTCCCGGACACGCACACACACCCCCCACCAAACACACGGCAAATTACGGTGGCCGGCCACCACCACTTCTACCTCGGAATGTCCCGGGGTGACCATTTTGTTGGGCGATTATTAAAATGAATGAGATGTTCCTTCGACTAACGAGCGCTCCTCCGTTTCCTTTTCCGCACAGACACAACCAACCGCCACTGTCCGGGTCCGGGTCGTCCTCGCTGACGCCACGGCGGGGTGAGGGCGGGCCCCTGTCGCCGGTGGACACCGACTCCGATTCGGACATCTCGCTCGGCACGCACTCGCCAGTTCCTAGCATGTCGATGCAGCACAGCCCCAGCTCGTTGCCGGGCTCGAGCGAGGACCGGCTGCACGACGACCGCGAGAAGGACTTCCGGAGCAGCTTCGCCTCGCTGCACTCGTTCCGCTTCGGTGACCACCTGACCGGCGGCCTGTTACCTGGTAAGTTTTTCCGCCTTAACAAGGGCACAGTTCCGCGCCTGAAGGTATGCAACCCGAAGGTACGCAGGAAGGTATGGTCCCCCTATTACTTTCTTCTTTTGGCGTTACTAACAGCCGGCATCATCCGCGGTCCGCGGACTCTTCTCTCCTTGTGCTTCGCCCCGCCAGGTTCGTTCAACAGCAGATTCATGCCTTATCGTCTGGGCGACCACTCGCCACCGATCGCCACCCATTCGCCCCCCATTGGTCTGACGCATCTGCCCCTCACGCCGACGGTGTTGCGGCCCCAGCCCCACCTTCCCCACTCGCTGGCGGTCAGTGTGGCGAGCGGGTCGCTCGGCATCCCGTGCAACCTGACAGCGGCCGGCGGTGTCCTGACGACGACAACGGGGGCGACGACGACGACGACGGTCGGCAACATGAGCGAGTCGCCGAGCAGCAACAGCAGTGCCACGAGCGTGTCCCTCACCAACACCACCACGCCGACCCTGCCACCGGCACCCGGGAAGGAACATCCCTGCGCCCCGAGTGATCTCTCGGTGGCCGATCCGGGTGGTCGCCCAGGGACACCGCATTCGGCCGGACCCGTCCCCATCACCTCTACCGCCACCACCGCCACCGCCAGTGCCCCTCCACTGCAGCCCATGTCACCGCTGAGAATACGGGTCAGCTCACCGTCGCGGTTGAACGCGGAGCTCCTGCACCACACGGCGGCAGCGGCCGCGGCGGCGGCCGCGGCTGCAGCAGCGGCGGCCGCCTCCCAGCCTCAGCACCATCCGGCCCACCTCGCGCTGCACCACCCGCTGCATGTGCACCACCCACACATCCACCCGGGGCTCCCGCACGGACATCCGGCGGGACAGCACCATCCCCACCACCATCAGCACCACCACCATCACCATCATGCGGCCGCGGCCCTCATGAACGGGCTCAGTGCCAGTGGGATCGTGCGGATCGTACCGAACCCCATCACCACTAACACGCCGCTTACCACCACCACCACCTCGCTGCTCCACCGGCCGTTCTCGCCGTCACCGAAACCGAAGGAAGCCTCGTGATAAGCGCCGGGAGCCTTGCCTGGCGTGCAGTACAACCCGGACACGAAAGCCTGTAACACGATGCGCTTTATTCAAGGATGCCCCCCCCAACGGTTCGTGGATCGACGAGGCCCGTTGCGTTCGTTGCTGTTTTTCCTTCCTCTTCTGATCCAAAAACTTCCATCCGTTTGATGGCCAAAAGCCCTTTGATGGTGGTGGATGCGCCTTCAGCATCCTCCCGGTTTGCCAATGGATTACTGCCGAGGGTTCCACTCTGCTCCACTGTTTGCGCCCCACAAAATCACCGACACGTTGGTCCAATTTCTCGGAATTGGAGTATATACGTGCAATCGTTGAGTAGTACATAAGCTCACCCCGGATCAGAACGGTACCGCTGGCCAAATCTGGATCCCCGTGCCGTCTCTTTCTGGTGAAGGACGCATGCGCACTCCCCAATTCCCGTCCGCTGGGGAATCGATTCAAGGTGCTGAGTTGGGGATGAGCTCCCAAGGGACTGCTTTTACTGGCTTTGAATGCTGCGTTTTGGGTAAACATTTCTTAAGCACTTTTTGAAGAAGTCCTCCCGAAAGGATCAACATTCAAGTATAATGGCCACGCGAACCGAAACAACCCACTGCTGACATTCTGAAACGGTTCGCGACAACCGAATGTTGGCTGTCAAAACATGGCAACTCAATCAAATGCGGGGCACTAAAAAACACTTAAATACCCGAGCGACCGAGAGACATCAAGCCACCTGGCCACCATCATCGTGCTGGTCTCGGAAACTCGCTGCAGGGTGCGAGCCCTTTCCAGTTCATAAAGTCATTAACTTAATGAGTTCACTTGTTTAGTTTTATGAAAATTCGAGCGAGCGATTTGTGGCCAAAAGGGGGGAGTAGCAAAAAACGCCGAGACTGCACTCTGCGGCGGTCCGGTTATGCAGCAACGAGCGGGGCCGGTTGAACCGTGCAACAAAGAACGGGAGAGAAAACTGAAGCACCGGAACCGGAAAACGGAGAAGCGAGTTCGTTTTGTGAAAGCAAAAACGGGTGGCGAAACGGCGATCCGGGCAGAAGGCAAACACTAACCGGAACACTACAAAGACACACTGCAACGCGATGATGCAATGAAATAATGGAAAATGAAACGTATAAATAGCTAGGCGAGTGAGCTAGACGCGGTGTATTAAGTTATGTGGAATAGAGCAAATAAAGCAAACAAAAAGCAGAGCAAACAAAACAATCGTCATATAAATACTGTAAATGCATCAATGCGTGCTGGCAAATAATGCAAATAATGTGCACATAGTAGCTGATTAGTGTAGCCGATTAGAGTTGGATGCTTTAAGTTGCGGGCCAAATGGCCAGCCAAACCCGGGGGGGCGGCCCGCAATAGTCCGCGCTCCGCGCGGGGCAAACGCACACAAAAGACAAAGCCGGCAGTGGCAGCATCTTCAAGACGTCTGTGTCTAAACAAGGGAAGAGAAGCGAAAGAAAAACTACATTAACCTCAGTAAGCTTAGGCGCGCGGCGTCCAAGGTGGCCCAGTTGGTTGGCCACGCTGTTAGGCAAATATCGTATTTTGGCAATATCCGGTCCGCAAGTCCGCAGGTCCTCGCAGGACACTCGCAGGAAGGGTGTAGGAAAATTAATTTAAATTCAAAAGGAAACCAAAACACCGCCCGGGCCCGTTGGCTCTGGAACGGGATAATGTGGGGACGAATGGGGCGCCGTAGATCTCGCATTAAAAAACCGGGCATAGCGGACACAGCGTTTACATGGAACAAAATTAAACCAAGCAATGATATTGTTAAAACAAAAAAACATAAACCGTAGAAAGCACCGCGGGCGTGTAGAGCATACAGCAAAACTTATTATCCTTCAGAGGGACGCCAGAGCGCCACAAACTGGTCCGAAACTAGAGTTTTGGGGTTCGAATGTTGTTGGGGGCAATCAGAAAACTAAAACAGATACGCGGAAAAACAAACAGCATCAACAAGCTAACAAAACGACACTGTACATAAAATGCTGCAATCAAATTATATTAATTATTACGGAAAATAAATTTAATAATTAAAGCTGAGCTGTCTGTTTTGAGTAACGTTCTTTCGCGGTTTGTGGAATCCTGTTTTTGGTGAGTTCCTTGTTCACTGTTCGATGGTTTAAATATCGGTCCTCTTTTGTGGGGTAATTTAGGCGAGAATGGCAGTCTCACGACTTCGCTTTTGATTTGTGTCGACAAATTTACCGTCGGCTTTTATGACCTGAAAACCTGAAAACGGCCCCGTGTTTTGCGTCATCGGCCTCGTCAAGTTTTTGGTAAATTTCAACAGTATCGCTCGCTAGGGACCACGGCGTATCGTTCCGAGGTCTCTAACCAGTCGCACTCCACCCGGGACACCAGAACCCTGCTAATTACATTCCAAACGGCTGGCATTCTGACTCTTTCAATCGATACTCTCGGGCGCTTGGTGTTCGAGCAACAAAAAGCGACAGAAAAAAGGGAAAATGGACAGGGAAAAGGTTGAAACACGCATCACGGGAAATATGTCTAACATGTGTTTCGCTCACAGCACCACCTCTCACATGACATATCGTTAATGTTTCACATTACGAGAAGCGTATGTTTACCCATGGGACCGTGGAGCTTTTGTTGGCAGACCAAACAGGCCAGCATAAAAGTATGATAAAAGCATATACAACTCACACACAGAGCCGGATGGCCAGCACATAGGAGATGTACATAACCCGGACCCGGTTTCCTGGGCGGAGCTAGATTAGGCCAATTCAACCACCACACCAACACCAGGGCAGAGCGCACGCACACCACGGCGCAGAGCAAACAAAAAATTCAACATAAAAAGATGGACACGAGAAACAACGAAAGTGCATACAAACGCGAGATAATGAGCGAACGGGTGGCACACATGATGGCTGCTGCCCTGGCTGGTGTCACTGACGAACTGGGAAATTAAAATGTGCTTCCGTTCGATCGCAACATCGCAATTTCGAAGCCAATTCGAAACAACATGAAACGGTATTTTTCCTGCGACCGGCCACATGGGCTTTAAATCGACAGCAGCATACATCTGGAGTTTGGGAGACGAACCAGGTTTATGAAATCGAGCTCATCATCCACTCCGTTCAACGGTGACATCGGACCGGTAGGACCCTGTTGGGCGGTATTTGGTGAGGATCGTAAGGGAATACCTGCTTCGCACACCCGAGCCAGAATTGTTTGAACGCTGCCCGTTTATTCTGGACCCTCAAATATAGCGGGGTCCTAGAATGGCCCGAATGAAAAGGTTCGTGTTGGAGATGTAAATAAATTCATGTTCCTGTTTTTGTTTGATAAATCAGAACGCCTATTATCCGGTGGAACCCGAAAAAATATCGGTCAATGTTGTTCAAAACAAGCAAAGAAAGTGAGGTACCTTAAGAAGACCAAGTCGCAGTATCAAATATCAGGGTCACTTCGCTGCAAAAAGCATTAGGGAACATTTTTTTGCCCCGAAAACAGCTCTATCGAGAGCTTTCACCTCAACACATTGAGCAACGAGCTTTTCCGACACTTAATTGCCCACATCATCCTTAATCGAAAAATGTTTGCTTTCTTGAGCCACTTTCTTGAAGCTTGTGGCAGGTTGTTATCGCTTGTAACTTTTCCGGCTCCTTGAAGCGAGTTCTTCGTTCCACTCCAAGCGCATCAGAACTGATTAACCCAAAAACTGGTTGGAAACAATCATCACTTGGACACTGGGAACTTAGGTTCGAATATTCGCTTAGTGACCGGGGAGCTGAAGCTCGCAAAATAAGGCATGCGCCTCAGCGGGTGACCATCCATCAACTTCGGCGCGCCAAATCCCGAAACCGTTCGCCACCCCGGCCGTTAATCTTAATTGCCACCTATATCTAATGGTTTCGGAGTTTTTCGTGAAATAAAGTGAACCACCAGAGAACCCGGGGACGAAGGAGTCCCGGTCCGTCAGGGGACGGTTTCATCATCCCCACCGGAGGCCTATTGTTTGAAGCCAGATCTGTGTCCCCCGCTCGGGACGAGGCCCCGGAACAAAGCGTGGGCCGGGAATAAAATTGGTAAAACATCATCCATTTTGTAAGTTGGGCGCCGGAGCATGACACAAAACTCTGCCGGCCCGTGACGTGCGTGTGGCTTTTTCCCGGTGGGTGGGTCTGGTCTGGAAAAACCGGAGCGATGAAAGTATATTTTCCCGTCATCACTTAGATTACGCGAAGCACTCCATCGCCATCGGACCCATCTAATTTAGCCCAACAACCGGTCGGTCGTCGTTTGCCGCTGGCGGATGATGGATGTTGTGTGTCGAGTTTCACGGTGCTCACGGTGGAGCCCATTTGCGGGCCGAGCCGAGGCAGGATTTTCTGTGTTTGATTTTTCTACTTTCTGCTTTTAATTTCAGTGCTTATCATCCGGCTCGCGATCGCGCGCGCTCAGCGAACCGCGAAAGAGTGGGTCCCCAAAAACACTTATACAGCACCACCGGCAAGTGTCAACAAAATGTCCGTTCGCCCCATTGTGCGCGACAATCGCGATGACAAATGGTTTTTCCTACGAGGCCCGGGGAGCCTCGGGGAGTTCAGTAATCCAGTTCCCTCGGCAAAGCGCCATCCATCCATCGTCATCCGTCACAATCGCCGTCGTCGGCCGTGGATCACGCAACATAGTGGCAGATGTGCTCCGGTTTTCCATCGCTTTTCCACCCGCATTGTTTGAGCCGCCCCGCGTGTTCAGGTGGGTGGCAAATTGCTGCACGAAACGTCTTGTCTTGGAACGCAACCTGACGTAAGGAGCTGACGGTTTCACTCTTTTGGGTGCCTTTTTAGGTCTAGCCCACGGCATTGTTTCATTTAATATTCTCTCAAAATTTAAGCTAAATTGTTTGCGTAAATCAAATACTGAATATAAAAATCTTTCTGTGGCTGATATCGAACTTCTACGTCGTAAGCAATAGATGTGAACTGAAGTTTTCCACGATTAATTGCCGTTATTTTAAAACAATAGTTATCAAATCAAGATGATCTAGTCAAGAACGAACGACATCACATAGAACAAATCGGGTTTGAACGCTTCGAGTGATATCCAAGTGAATAACAGATATCGAAGGACCTGAATCTAGAGATGAAAAAGTTTGTCGTATTCTCATTCATTAGGGATGATAAAGCTATTACTACTACATTATACTTAAATAATAGTATATTGATATAACAACTATAACTCTAACTATAATAATAGTTATATATAATAACTGCAACATTATAACTACACGATAACCCACACTGAATTACTAAGGGCGTAATTCGTTTCTGACTAAAGTTCGAATGTTTGAGTGACAGACGAATCTTATAGAAATCAATTTATAACACTTTGAGTCTTCTATTATTAAACCGTAGCCGTGTTCCATCTAAGACAGACCCATAGTTAGAAACATTTCTACCGATTAATAATGGCACCGAATTCTCACCTATTAAAACAAATAATCGTAGATTCGTCTCTGCTCTATATCAATCCTCGATTTGCCAAGAACTCCAGTTCTAATGCGAGTGTAATAAAGTCTTCTCATTATTCCGGTTACTCCAACGATTAAATATTTAGTTCAGTTGTGGTTCACTGGATTCCATATTCCATCCCGCAAATGAAGTGATCCGATGCGGTTTGCAGATAAAACCGGAAGGTGCTACGCCAGATGCAGTTGGTCGAGCGGCCTCACGGGATTTCGGGAATCCATTGCCGGTCTTATCGATGCCGTTGAATCGCTGGTTGATGTGAGTCGCTCGCTTAGGATCCATTTCAGAGGGCGCCTCGAACGCACACCGGAAACCCACCCCGGGGACGAACACCGCTGCCCGTGGGCCATGCGGAAACGGATTAAGGGACCATAGTGTAAAAATGACGTCAATCATGGCCGTGACCGAGCGACGGGGCCGAATAACAGGAAGAAGAAAAAAAAAAGAACGTAAATGTGTCACACCCGAAAGGAGCGCAAGAACCAGCCGTTGGCGTTGAAAGGACGAAGGAGTCAGGAGGATAAATAGACAGAAACATTAAACTAATACCTTTATCGTGTGCACGATCCGTGTGCCAGTCAGCCAGCCAGCCTGGGATGGCTTGGAGGTGTCAAATTTGGAACATATTTTCCCAAAATGGCAGATAACGATCGTCGAGATCGGGGATAAACTTTCTGCTCTTTTCGAGGTGAGCCGGAATTCGATTCGGAGGCCGACCCGCTTTTTGCGGTAGGGAACACGGCCGAGCCCGGTGGAATGGAAATGGGATAGAAA
The DNA here is from genome assembly GCF_943735745.2 of Anopheles bellator. NCBI lineage: Eukaryota > Metazoa > Arthropoda > Insecta > Diptera > Culicidae > Anopheles > Anopheles bellator. The sequence continues at coordinate 12,151,874 of NC_071286.1, read as the reverse complement.
TCTCGACCGGGAGGAGAGCCCCCGGTGCGGATGGTAGTTTTGTCGAGCACCATTCAGCCGGGGGCCGTTGCTGCGGCTGCGGATCAACGAGGTGACACTTTGGCATGCTCACCGAACGAGCGCGAGGACCACAAAACCTATTAACCGGGTGTCGGGTTTCTTCCTTGGCTCGTCCTTTTTGAGTCGGTTGTGAGAGAACGTATCCGGAGCGCAGTGAAATCGGGAGGTGAGAAGTGTGAGCCGTACCGTAAATTTGGAAACAATGACAAACTGGGCCATTGTGTCCGTTTTACGAGATTTCATTTTTTTTATTATGTCGAAACCTCAAGAATCGATGGGAAGCATATTCGGATCAATCTTAAAGTGTGCGTCGTTGGGAGAATGTTTTTATATTAAGAGAAGTGTGTTTTAATGTTTGTTTTCAAAAATAAAAATAAAAAGAGAATTTATTAATTTAAATTCCTTATATTTAGGCATCGATTCACATTGTATATATTTTATCTTCTACCTACAGATCCGCCTAAAGTCCGGTGGCAGGGCAACGTAGAACAGACTACCACCCAATAGTAGTTGAACGCACATACTATTTTCTCCGCCTTATGAGTTAATTATTCAGATTAGATCCATAGCATCGTCACGCGCGCCGAACGCCGATGCGGCTCGGTAAGTGTCGGTAAGAGTTGGCAAAAATCCATTCCACAATCAACCCCAAACCCAACCCTTCCGCAGCCAGCCTTCCCCAAAGGAGTGTTGTTTCCCGAAATCCGAACCGGAACTGCACGGTGACACGGTCGCTTTCGGTGCGAATTTTCCTAATTTCGCCCGATGGCACACCTCTAGACTGCGGCTGCCAACAAGTCCCGGTGCCCGGGGGGTATCTGTCACAACCACCGGCACAATTGATGCCACACCGATTTGCCCCAACACCGGTCGATGAATGGAAAATAATTTTCCCGATGAACCCGGGGCGGCCGATCAGCTCGGGTAGGCCATTTTGTGCTGGTGATACGCTCCGGGATCTGCTGCCAGTGCTTTTCGTCGGAACCAATCCTTTCCCCGGCGGCGCGGGCTTCGGTGTGCCGTGGTTATAAATAATCTGCCCGTGCAGAGCAGAGGTGTCCTGCGACAGAATGGACGCCATCAGGCGAAGCACCGATGAGAAGATAAATAGGCGCGAATCAGAGGGACCAGGCGACAAAGCGACCAGGACCAGGGATGTCGGGAGCGACCGAGAACACCGTTCCTGCCGTGCCCGTTGGTGCCCTTGGGCCAATCTGCATTCCGTGCGCGGTGGTTCCGGCACCCTTTTAATGCGCTCCCGAATGCGCCTTCGGCCGCGTTTGCGTGTCCGTTTATTAAATTAGATCGAACGATATCCGTGAAATCTGTTTATTGCAAGCACACCCGGCCAGCGAAGGGTTGCCGTGCCCTCAGCGGAGGCTCAGCTGCAGCGGCCGCACATTCTGCCATCACGACACGGGATTTACGGGATGGACGGGGTGTGAATCCCTGTTTTTTCTCGCTCGACGGGGATGCCGTTTGGTACACTTTGAACACGACGGATTTAGCAGTAATTATAAGGATTATTTATAAAAACTGCAAATAAAAAGGGCTTATTAAAGATATGTTGTGACCCAACAGTTCGGAATGCAGATATGATGGAGGTATGGTCGATGTTTTCAGTTTGAATTACACAAAAGATCATTTATAAAATAACCTACGGTACTAGCATAATGTTTTCAATTTTTGTTAAAACTTTTCCTACAAAAATTTAAATCATAAATTGATGCATAAGGAGAGCCAAACAGAGGATGGTTGACGAAAAGCCTTGCTTAGCCAAACAGCAATGAAGTTAAATTAGTTCACTTTGATAAGAAACTAAAACGACTTGTTTTGTAACATTTTTTATTCTTCTTCATTCGTATTTTTAATTGCACAGTTCAACAGTTCAACATGATCATCGTCTGCATCAATTCTGCATCAGTGCCAGTGATCTGTAGTTCGATCTACACCGTTCAGATACAGCTCAACATTTGCGTAATTTGTCATGGAGCTGTTAGCTACATTTTGCTAATATCCTTTTGGTTAAGTCTTACCCAACAAATGCAACAAAGCAAAGACAGAATTTGGATAAACTGCCCGTTTCGAAGCTCGAATTGCTTGTTCATCCCTTACATTCACCATAGTTGATTGTTTTTGACTCATTTCTATGGTCAGCTGGGTGCTCTGAAAATTGGACTCCAGAGACGTCGTCTACCTCTGAAAAAGACATGAAAAATTTATTAAAATACACTTAAAGCTGTTGGAACAAAAAGGAAGATTTCTTGTACAGACTTACAACATATACGGTAAATGTTTACACCATCATATAATTGTGCTTGCGTATCGTATGGTTTCTGTTGTTTCACAGGCCCAACTCTCGGTCCCAACCCCCTGAATGTGGTGACCTCTTCAGTGCCACAGAACCTCTAAACAGCCCAGCCTCCACTCCACCAACGCCTTCGATGACTCGGAATCGACAGCAGCAGCCTCATCGAACCGAACCACACATTTAGCCCATTTTTGCCTCGTCAGCGAAATCGTGAATCGCCCTCGGAATCTCGGAAGCCCTGAGTTGGTGGTTGATCGCAGGTCCAAAAGGCAATAATCTAAGGATCGGGGTTTCGCGGGGTGCGCTCCACTCCCCGGCCGGGATCGTCCGAGAGGAGGGATAAGAAGCAGAACGCTGAAGCCCAAAATAGATGTTAAATAATTTCGCTCAATGGAATAATTGATATGTTATTTATACTCGGTAATTTCGGCAGTCGAGGAAGAAATGTAAATAATAATTGCACCCAGAGAGCACCCACGGAACCGGTTGAGCGGGGCCTCCACCTCGACGGTGCTGGACGGCGTAATCATGGACGTTTTTTTCTTCTCCTTGTTCCAATGCCCGATTTGGTAGCGTTCCGTAGCCTCTCTGCTTCGTCTTCGCCGGACCTGAGAAACCCCGGCTGCGAAGGGCCACAGAACCCACAGTCCTAAATCTGGCGAGATCGATCATGGCGCCAACGATCGCCGACCCGCCGTGTCGAGAGGTGTCGCGACCGGCAACGTCTTGGACCCGCGGCCAGAATGCGTTGGATAATCACGCCCCGGGACCCGGGGGACCCCGTGATTGCCGGAGCATTGACTCTCCGAACTCCGATCCATCATTCCGTCCCGGCGGCGGCCGAGGCGATCGAGATCTTGGCGCACCTCGAGCTCCCCGTGCGCTGGGCTGGGCGCTGGCGTAGGGCACTGGTGTAAGGGACTGAGAAAAAAGGAAATTAATTTCTCATGCCGTCGGTCGGTTGATAAGTCATCCTCCTGGGGAAAGGACACACACAAACACAGCAGAAGGACCACGGATCGGTGCAGCAGTCCAGGGAGTCTCTAACTGGCAGACGGAGAGAAAAACAAACATGATCCACCAAATGAATCGATCGCGATTTTGGGCAGCGATTAGGTCGACTGGACTGACCAGCGGGCCGGGTCGGGCCCGGGGCGGGAAAACAGGGCAGGGTAGCCAAAGGCTTTTGGAAGTCAAAGATTTGTTTTATTGATTATGAGTTCCATTTTGTTGCACCGAGCGTCGATTGTCTTGAGTGAGCTCGGCTCGCTCGTCTCGACTCGATGAAGACGGCGCTGCGGCCGCTGCTGCTGATGATGATGATGACGATGATCGTGATGTGGCAGAATGTGTGGCTTTCTGCATCGTGCTCCACTCCGAATTTACAATTTTTGACAACCTCATGCTCGAATCAGAATTGAAACATCACGCGCCAGGCCTGGCATCACTGTCTGGCCCATTCGCCCCGGGATGGTCGGGATAGCTTCATTTCTCCGACGTTGTAAGACGTTCGCTCCCTTCTCGCTCCCTAGGCGGATGTGCACCTACCCTTCCCCGGGAGGGGTCCTTCAATCGAAGCACGGACCACGCGGACGCGCACCTCCAACATACATATCGGTAACATGATCAATCAATCAACATAATGTCTGTTTTAGTTTGTTTTGCCTTCGAACCTGCCTGGCTGATAATTTCATTTATGATATGTTTTGGAAGGAAGCATTCCGGCACATTAAAATGATCCTTGGCGGCGCGGACCCACGGGGACGGGGTCCACGGGAACCCGGGCGGGGTGGTTCGGAAAGGAACGAAGCATAAAAGCACGACATGGACCGGGCGAAAATGAGCATCGATCCGGGGTTCGCGGCCGAGGCGACATTGGATTCGGGTGCAGGCGTTACAAATCACCTCGTCCCGAGTTGGGTTCTGGGGAAATATCGGAAAATGCTGTCCAAGTGGTTTCGATTCCAGAGTGAAGTGATGCGATCCGGGTTTCATCCATTGTCACATATCGGCGCAAAAATGCCGGTTTGTTACACTTTGAACAAACCTTTCTCATAGTCGAAAGTTCATGCAATAGAGAGCCAAGACGTTCTTTTGACATCTTTAAAATGGCAACTAACTCACGCAACTTCACTTTTCGGCCATTCAAAAATATTTTGTGGAATTTTTAATTTTTTGCTGGTTTTACCGTCTCATTTGAACGACCATTGTATTCAGCATCATCAGTTGAAGTCAGTAAACCAACGTTTTATTGTTGTTTCTGATCGAGCGGAGTTCTCAGAACACTTTTCAAGCCATTTTTTGAAAAGTATTTTTTCCCACCAAGAAGCAGTGCAAAATTAAAAATAAATTATTTTCGATTCATTGTTTTGAAAATAATAAAAGTAGTGTCACTTTGAGCACAATAACTCGTAAACATATGAGTAATGTATAGCTTTTTTTGATCATGCAATAAGACTAGTATCATCAATCATTCAATCATTCAATTACATTTAATATTTGGTTTGTTGGAAAACTCCACCCGTTTCAATTACATTAAATCTCAGCATTTCTTTCTGGCTCACGGTTTTCTCTTTGCATCAATAAATTACTAACTTAGCTAAAGCACATGCCAAGAGAAGAAGTGAGCAATTGGATAATTTTCGCAAAACAGCGGAATTCTTTAATTTAGAGTGCACGACGGACTGAAACCGAAACGATAAGTCAAAGTATAATTGAAATATGTCCAAGAATTCTACTGAATGTTTGCTAACTCAAAAGACCCGTTTTGAATGTAAGCCTAACTCTAAAAACATACCAATTTTGCGAATGCTCGATTGTACTCTACACAAAAACTGTAGTTTCTCGACACGATCGCATCAGCGGCTCTCAGGTAAATTAAAACCGACCGGCATTTTCACATCGATTCTCTCCCCGGTCGCCAGAGTCAGAACAGGGGTACTTTCGGGGTACTAACTTTCCGATACTTTTCTACATTCCTTCTCCGTCCGTAGACTTTACCATGGCGCAGCACACCGACTCCAAGGGGCCTCGCTAAGGAAAGCACTTAGAGTGCATTATCCTTAATCCATCCGCCGATGCGGTGCGGTGCGAAAGAGTTTTATCTAAACCGAATTTCGCATCGCATTCGAATCGCATTTACATAGTAATTCTTTATCCCGATTCCGCTGCGGGCTTTGGGCGGCTTTGCCATTGTTGTTGGGCGGTTTCGGAAGGGTTCGGAGTATGTCCGCCGCTCCATCGCTTAGCACCGCTGGTCGGGGACGGTCTTGAAAGGATTGCTCGCGGGCGCTTGCGGCGCGCGGATCCTCTCGCGGTAGTAGCTGTTTTGGTAGTCAATATTCGGGCTACAATGTCGTCCTGCGCCCTGCGGCGACGCCGACACTCCACAATATGTTTGTTGATTTTTGGGAAGATTTGGTCGCGTTTAATATTCATCAAACTGCGACCACGGACTCGGTGCGCTCATGGCCGCCAAGGACGACAAGTCAAACAGAAACTTTATCCCTCATCCCGCCGCCGTTTTGGTGGTGTTACAGTTGTTGTGTTTCGCGCGGTTTCCCGGCACCCGGCAATGCAAGCTAAACTCCGGATCACCGGAATCGGTTTTGATTCGCTCGATTTGCCTTTCGGTGCCGGAGAATCGGGACACCCCGTTCGGTTGACATTCTCCGTCGGGGGAGGGTGCATACATTTGAATGATGAAGTCTTTGTGTACTCTGCCACTGGCTTGCCGGTGGCTACACTGCTGGCCATTGTATTAAGTGTGGTCCGCTGGAAGGGCTTCTTAAGTGATAGAAGTGTTCTGGTTGTTATTAATTTATTGAAATAAGTCACACTCTGGAGAAGAATTGCCTGATGTACTATGCGGTCACGGCACCAACAACAAGCTGATCCTGCGACCCCACAACCAGTGTACGCCTTCTGGCAGTAGAGTTGGGAAGACGGTGCATCGTCCATATCAATCCGAGCGACCCTCGATCGTGTCGTAGTCCTGCGCCGCGCACATCACGTTACTTGGCAGCCACCGGTTCCGGTATTGCAATGGCGACCGCGTGTGTGCGATGTTTACACTGTGGATTACAATAATGATGTTTGGTGAGCGCTAACCGCACACGGAATTTATTACCATCACAAATCACGATCCGTAGCGACAGGAAAGTCGCTGGTAAAATTCAGAACATCCACATGGTTTTATTTTGATTTTTATACGCTGTTGGAGGATGTTACTTCCATCGTCGTACCACCTAAATTTACCTAAAGTTGAATGGTTTTAATATTTTAGAACTTTAGTTTATGAAGATGTCTTATATAATATTAATCTAGCTTTTGAACCTATTTTACGATTGATAGGAGGAATCACAGAATGGCCGCTACTGGACTGCCATAGACCTTCCTTTCGATTGGCACAGAAGCCGATGAATAAAGTTAATCTGCTGGCTGAACTACATTAAATCGGAGTAAAACAATGTGTTTTGTTTTGCCTGCTTTCGGTCAAACTTTCACAGCCGGCCGACGTTTATTGCCCAACAAGGACACGCTCGCGAGTTTCAAACCCGGCTAGACAAATTACCGTTTTGGTGCAGGGCATCAAATTATGAGGCCACAGCGGTCCTATCCTAATGGCAAAACAAACCGAGGGCGCAAGCAGCGGACCACCGGACAATCCTTGGCCGCCCATTAGGCTATTTACACAAATGCATCAAACCCCCGAGTAATTGGGTCCGGTAATTGGCTGTGGCCGTTCACTCTCGCGCCGCGCACCCATCGATCGATCGCGCGCCAAATTGATTCGATCGTGCACTGAGCGTAAATCAGAAAGTATGATAATCCAGATCTCCGAGGCATCGATCACGCGGACGCCTATCGGGGACCGTTATCGAGGAGAAAAGCGACCGAAGCGCGATCGTCGTCGTCGCCATGGTACGGTGCTACGTCAATGGAGATAATCAGAAATAGAATGGAAAAAAGAAAAACGGAACTCCTATTGTGGCAGCTCCAGCAACTGTCCAGCGGGAAACAATCCGTCCCGAACCGTCACTCCATTAACTGGTGGCCGGTCAGCCGTGGTAACGTGGCCGATCTCGGGCTCGGATACCGTATCTCATCGTTTACCAATCGGAGGACCAACAATGGAAAACGTTTCACAAATTGCTGCCCCCGGACGACCGGTCCCGATCCCCGATCCTCGCGGACGACACATGCCAGAAAAAGCCCAGAAGTCCGGGTTGTGGGGAGGTCGATTGGGAAATTGGCGTCAATTTTCGAGCGCATTTATAAATTAAAATTCCATCCGTAATACTTTCTAATAGGCGCGAAGGCCGGGCCCCCCGGATCCTTGGAATCCGACCGATCGCCAGGCCCTGGTTTCCATACGGTGCCGAGTGCGCCCAGCCCAGGGCGTACTTCCCGCGGGAACAGGAACCCACCGTGGACAGCGCGCCGAGGGCAATCAACGACTCAGAAACTCACAAAACATCATCGATTGCAGTAATGAGACGTTGTGGAAGCGCGCGTTGTGGGCCGCGGACCGGTGATCCCATCATTCTGGGGGCCGATGATGGCGACGAGGTGCCCCGAGCCCGAGTCGGACGGAATGGAACGCTCCCTCGCAGCTCTCGCTCGGTGAAAGAGGCATGGGGCAATAAATTCGTCGACCGTTTTAAATTCCAGTAGCCAGCCAGCGCGAGCGTTTCGGGTCGGCCTTCCCAGAAGTGGAAGAAGAAGCGCCGATGATGACGACGGCGACGACGCTGGCTAGAGAAAGAAAACTCGGCCCTCCGAATCAGCTAAATTGAGAGCTAAATGATTTTTAACTAATAATTTGTCTGTTGTGATGTTTTGACTCTTCCATCCGAGCGAGGCCGGCCAGTTCGTCCAGCGGAGGCCCCGGTCCCCGGTTGATCATCAACATTATCCACCTTCCATTTTAGGGGCTTTCCCCCCCTTGGGGGGGGGGGGGGGGGGGGGGCCCAAAGTGACGGAGAGAGTCCATCTTGCGGGCTGGGAAGCGAACGATTCGCTGGGGACCGCGATGAAGCAAATGAGCCGCGCAGATGGAGGCGGCCAGCTCGCCGGCCCGACATGATCCTTGCGAATCGAAGCGATCGGTTCGGCTCGCGGGGCCTATAAAATATCATAATCATCTCTCGCGATTAGTTGGGAGCTCGGACCTCGGAGAAGGCTCGGTGCCAGGGGTGCCGGGGCTCGGGCAGCGAAATAGTTGGTGGTGAATTATTGGCTCCCCCGGCTGTAATTATGCTGCACGGAAATATGGAGGTCGAAACAACGTTTAGCCTCAATTGGGGGCTCTAGTGCCCTGTGGTGGTGCCCTAGGCGCAGCCGACTTCCCAGCACGTTCCAGACTTTACACGCACCATCTGTGAGCGTCGGAGTGGCGCTTTCGTGGTTTGTAGTGCATCGACGATCGTGCCTGAAGTGGGTGATCTAACGCGAGCACGATCTGGCATCGCGCACCGAGCTACCCAAGAAGCAGTGCAAATGTCAAGCAAATATGTTGATCGTCCATCAAAAATGGGCCTCCCCTGCCTGGGGGGTTGCATGTTTTCGCGTTGCACAACACGTTGGAATTGCATTTGGCAATTGGCGCAACTGTGATTCTTAGTCTGTGTCGGTCAAATCAGTGACGAAACTCGACCAATGGTGCACTTTACGACATTGGGACCATACACTTCGTGTTTTCTTCAGTCTTTTAATTCGACTGCGAATTCTTTTATTGTCTGTAAATCGTTAGCGACCTTGCTTTTGAGGCTAACTTTTCCTTACTAGAGTTCTAGGCCAAAAGCCTGGTTGAGTTACTGTCCGCTGCGATGCTGCCGTTTTTGTTACTTGCTCCAAGTCTTCCCGTAGGTTTAGTCGTGCTTTCCTGCCTGGATTTAATATAATTATTATGTACCATTTTCCGTATTGGCATTTGGTTCCTGTACTCGAGAGTCAAGATTGATGTGATCTTTCTTTTATTCCGATCTTTCTTTGTTCTTTCTTTGTTTCTTTCTTTCTTTTTCCGACTTCTAGTATTTATTTGCTTTTTTTTAAATATTTATTTTATTAGAAAATAGTCAACGGGAAAATTGGCCTGAAGACCTTTGTCAAAGTTTGGGTAGCAACCGTTCAAGAAGATCCGAAGGTTCGTCGATATCGATCTGACCGAGACAAAGCCGTGCTGCTGGTCGGAGATGTAAGAGTTAGAGCATAACTGTAGATGCTTCTTCGCAATTATTTTAAAGAGATTACTACGTACACATCGAATAGAAAGGCCGCTGTTGTTTGCAACACACTCTTTACTGCCCTTCTTATGGATAGGAAGCATCCAACATTCCTTCCACAAAGATGGGATGTAAGAGAGTTTTAAGTCATGAATGGTTTTTATGTTTGAAATCATGTATTCACAAAACGTTAACAGTAATTAATTAGTTTGATTTATTTCTTTCTTTCTCCTATCCGAATCCGAATGATGTGGGCCCCCCCCGTTAAGCAGACACAGACCAGGATGCCGTTATTGCCAATTGCTTAATTAACAAACGTAATGGCACCATGTTAGGCGTAACCAGCTTCGTTCAGCGGTTAGTTCGCTCTCGGATTTCGTTTCGAATCTTCCCAGGTTCCCAGATGCCGCACGCTTCCTGGCCGAGCCCGGGAGCGAAGCCGTCATCGACGACGCTCTAATTGAGAAAAATTAACAAATCCTTTGTCCGGACAAATTAATTCATTAAATCTAATGTACACAACCACACAAACCCACACATGAGAATCGACACGCGGATCGAGCCGGGCGGGTACAACATAACTCCAGCAGTAAAACAACAAGTGGATCAAATAACAGTCGGATGTCGGAGACCCCCAGCCAGAATATGCTGCTGCCGGCTGCCCGGTCGTCCGGAGCAGGCGGATCGAGTTTCATCGCACACTGCGCACCGCGAATCTTCCGCATTCCGGGGGAAGGCTCGGCTGGTTCCTGGTTCCGGATCGTACTAGAAAAAAAAATTTCCACCTCACGCTTCCTTCGGCAAATCGTCGCAAAAATCGTCGTCGCTTTCCTGGAACCTTCCTGCTCCAGGTGACGCGTTTGAAAGCGCGATCGCGCGATCGCAACCGGTCCGGCTTCCGGTAACGAAACATAAAACACAGGGACGGGACAAAGGTGTACATCATCCAGCCATCCAGGCTTTGTCCTTAGCCACTATCATCATCGCACTCTTGAGCCGGACAAAAACAATGACCGCCTGAAGTAATTGGAATTGTGGTGGAAGCGCGCGGAGTCGCCCGGGGCCACACGGCCAGGACTCGCACGGACTCGCTACACTGACGGACACAAAAATGGCAGCGCTAGCAAGGAATGTAATATTTGTAATGAAAGGAAAAATATATGTAAAAATGTTTCAAAAAGGATTCAAAGCTACGAGCAAAATGATCAATATGATCCTTGACCTGCGTGTCGAAGTATGCCTTGAGATGTGCTATCATACTGTCATTGCTCATAACCTTGACAATACTACATGAATAAATGAGCTCAATGTCCGTGCAATGCTGCTGCGCAGCTCATGCGGACAGGTTTCAATTCCGGCTCCCCATTACACCCCTATTACTGGTACTTGGCAACCCCTTGGTTCGTCACAAAAGCCAAGAATAAGAGAGAGAACGAGAGGGACACTCGAGACACTCACAGGACCAGGGACCACAATGAGTTTGTTTGTTATGCGAAAGCGCAGTCCGCGCATTAGCTCATTTGTGGTTTCGCATTTTGCAGTAAATGAATTAGGCACCGCTCAAGTGCTCTCAAGTGTCATTTCGGATTTAAATGGAGAGATTCAAAAGCAGAGAAGTACAAAAAAAAAAATCCCGGGGAAGCATATGCTGTCCTCGCGCCGCGCGGAGTGTCATGCGGAATCGCATCGCGCACAGGATGTGTTGTGTCCCCGGGGGGGGGCTACAGGCGCGCGTTACTTGGCACACAAAATATGTTGAGTGCGGTGGTGATAAAACAAAGCATAGCCACAGACCCCTGGCGGCCCTCTCGACGCGGGCTTAATCAACAGGGGCTTTATTAACCCTTATTAATTTCCGTTTCCATTGTGTCATGCGATATGTTTTTGTCGGTCGTCGGTGGCTCCATTCCGGTCCCGTGGTTCCGTCGCTCGGCGCTCGGCTCTCGGGGAGGGCCACATTTTCCCTTCTATGTTTCTTAACTTCCTTATCTGTGGATTTCGTTCCCCGGCCACTTCCGTGCAATTATCTCACGCGGAATTGGCGATCGGCACAAAAGCGATGCTTGATGCTGAAATGAAATAGATAAAATATTTAGCAGCATAGGAATACGGTGAAAATTACTTTAATTCGAACGTTACACACCGAACCGAACACTTAATCACACTCGTTTGCTCATGCTACCGTAATGCATTATCGAACGCATTTAATTACCACCGTCAATGATCCTGGCCGGCCGCGATGCTGCTGTGCGGCGGTTTCGAGGGCCCCGAACATATCATGTGCGAATAATTACACCCTACACTGGCGGTGCTTATGATGATATCATCATAACAGCCCTCAGCTGACCGGTTTTCTAAAAATTGGCAACATTTTTGCCTCAGCACACAACGACTTCAGGGGGGGGTTTTGGGCGTTTCGGCCCCATAAACTCGTAACCTCGTAAGTTTGATAAATTGATTTTGCCTCAGCCCACGAGCGATCGGTGTGCAATTACCCGCCATCGCTAGCCGGCCTGAAATGTGGCTAAAAATCTCGTGACGATCTCAAGGACTCCGAAGGCACGGCGGCAACCAGAGTCGGAGCAGCCTCCGATCGCTTAATTGAGATATTCCGCCATTAATTATCGAAACAAACGATGCCAGATCGCGGTCGGCCGACCGAACCTAGTTATTAGTGGCCGAAAAGTGGCCGCGGGCGGCACCGCAGTGGGACGCTGAAGGTGCAAATTGTAAGCAAATTCCAGAAAACTGCTCCGTTCGGTGCGCAGAGAAGCTTAGTGCAGCTTGTGTTTGTTTTCTGAGCCCCCCGTTGGGTCAATGGTTGGCGCCCACGACGTTTGGGGATATATCCTTCCTTTTGGGTAACAACATAATCGCGAAATTCCGAAAAATCTGGTTCCTTTGGCCATCGATACTGCGTGGCCCGGGCCACGATATTCATACCACCGGGCGTCGCGGCATGCCCCGGAAATGATTAACGACTGCCGTTGGCGGAAGAGAATTGTTCGTCCTGTGTGTTGCTCGCAAGGATTTGCTAGGATTTGTGGATTATCTTTCCCCAACGTCCAAGGCTCTCGTTGGCCGCGGCCGAACAAAATATGATCCCCAGGGCCCCGAGCCGAACCGAGCACGGCTGCCGCGGTCTTTAATTATCTGCAACTGCAACACTACGGTATCTCCTTACGGCATCTGACCACCGTTTCGGGCCACTGGGTGTTAATAAGGGCTATAAAAGTGCAGTAAATTATACACCGCAGCCGTAAAACGAGAAGTTCGCGCAACGGACCGCGAGCATAATCCGTCCATCGGCGGGCCGTCTCACAGGGCCCATTTCTCCGCGGGATGGTCCCAGGACGATGGTCAATTTGCGGAGATTTTTCAACACGGCCGGTGGACCGGCGACCTTATGCTAAAAACTCCCCGGACCACAGCTTCACGATCGTCTGGTTACACTTTTACAGCGGTGCCGCGAGGTCCAAAGGGACCGCGCGAAAAGTGGTCATTAAATGGGTCCATTTCTTGGGTTATTAGTTTGGGTTGGAGTGAAGAGTTATTTGTACAGTTATTGGGCTGACAACAAATTGTTCGCAAAGCGAGTGGCGGCGACGGCGAAAGAGCAAAGCTGGGATGAGCGGAAGGCGGTCGGTTTGTTGAACTCGCTAGGTTGTGGAAAGTGTGTCCCGAAGAATCCGGAACACGTCGCGAGTCCTAAGCGAAGGAAAAAACTCCTGCCGACGAAACAATAGTAATTCTTTTATTATTTAGAGTGAAAGGCTGTTTATGTGGCGATTTGGAACCGATCACATCGATCAATGCCTCCTATGACTGACGTATAAATTAAGGTATTCATAAAGATTCCCTATTTAGTTAGCATTATCAGATTGTAATGTGTCGTGTACCTTACCTTCAAGGAGTCAGCTGTCGCTGAGAACTCCTAACTCTAGTTTTTAATTGGCTAAAATCCGGTATATATTAGTTCCAGTTCCATTCTTGCATCAATTTTTAACAATCCAAAAGATTATATGAAGCCATTAGAAAGATACAAAAAAAAAGTATAAAATAGGCGACATTCGAAATGTCGTCAAATACCCGATCATCACGCAGATATGGCGAAGACGGTATTTTATGTATCGGAAGTATTAGGATAACCTGCTGCCAAGCTCAGGACCGACTGGCGATCGTAATAGTCCGGCCCAGGGTCATTAAGGCGAAACCAAAACAACCGCTCAGGAAGTCCAGCGGCTCAGAAGCCGCAGATCTGCCTTCTCATTACCATAAGACCAAGGGAGCTCCAGAGTTGAGAGAATAAAAACAACATCACAATCTGGAGGAAGATCTTCCGCCTGCCTCGGGGATGTGCGCAGCATTACCCAGAAAGCCAGGACGCAGGAGGAAGTTCATCAACGATCAGTCGGGACCGGACATGGGACACGATCGCTCTGTCTCTTGGTTTCGCTCTCTCCTCGTCCAAAGGCCGAAAACTATCCAGCCAGGACCAGGACTGTCGCCGTGAAAGGGGGTTCGAGGGGCTCGTCTCGCAGCCCGCAGTGCAACCCCAGAAATCAGTCTATTAAAAACATATATGACAAAGCAAAGGTGCTACCCTGAGCCGGATTATCCGTTAAGCAGTAAAATATCCCGGGGTTTGTTATTTTGGTTCCAGTGCGAGGAGGAATGTGAAACAATTTTCAGCCCAACCCAACCGCGGTCGTGACCAACCTCTTTCCCGGCCCGGGGAGGAGAATGTGTCACCAACCGATGTGTTGACAGTTTCGAGGTTCTCCTTTCTTTCGTTTTTCCCTGTTTTGCTTTCACTGTCAGCATTGATATGCGATCGGTATTTTGGTGCCATTTTTGACCGCTTAATAATACGACCAACGAGTCAGAGAGAGAGAGAGCGAGAGCGACTCGAGGTCTTCCTGTCGCCGATAGAAAAACATTCGTCCCGCCGTTCGTGAGCCGGGCCATTATCCCGGCTAATAGCTGCCGGCATCAATGGCCAGTCGAAGGATAAGCGACGCCGATGTCCTGGCCCTGAGACGAGGACCAACAGTCCCGATAGGCAGAGAGAGATAGAGAAAGGACCCCGTTGGCACACACATAATCGACAGCTCAATCATACAGCCAGCGAGTCCTTAGCCGTCCGGTGGTGAAATGGAAACGGAACGCTGACCGTCGCTCTGCTGTTGGGCAGATGATTTCGGAGTTCGAGTTCCTCCAATGGTCCACGGGTTCGGACCCGAGTCTGGCCGATGCAACGGACCCCCGTGGGCCGCCCGGCGGCAATGGGATAAGCTCGGGACAAACAAAACAAACAATGGCGAATGGAAATTGGAATGTCTAAACACACGTCAAATCACGGCCAAAACCGGGCACTGCAGGCCCGGTGTCCTTGGCCGGGTGTCGCATGTGTGTGCGAAACCCGTTTCGGAAACTGATACTGGCGTTGGGCTGGGAAATGGGAAAAACCGAAATTTTTAAAATGTTTCTTCAATTTTACCGCACACTTTTTGGGACCCTGAGTGAAGAACTTTTTTAGGAAGAAACTGTGGAGGTTCCTCAGAATGGCGATAACAAAACACGAAGTGTCCAGTGACCTCACCTGTGCTGCCTGGCGGTATCAAAACACGTAAAACTGTAAGTAAAGCGGTTCACGGGTCCAGAAAAAAGTGCCCGGTAACCGATTCCATACGTCTTCCTAATGACGCCCATCAATATCCGTTTATCATTCTGTCAAATTAACCTTCCGGACGGCCGCCTCCCGCGAGTGGGCGACCGTCGTCCGCTTTTGGCCGCCGAGCCGGTGGAAACTCGAGCGCGGCTTTTTCGTCGTCGGCCGGCCGGCCGGTAACAAAGATGTCGGCAAACTATAAAAGCTGGGTCCAGAGGCCGAAGGAGGGAATGAAGCCCATCGGGCCAAGAAAACAATCGACCGCCCGGCCGTCGTCGGGGCCCGCCGGTGCGTCCAACTAATTACTGGTGGCCAGGCGGGGTCAAACAATCATCATAAGTTATGCGCATCGCGCCCCGGCACATAGAGTTCAGTGTGTGCAGTTTTGTCTTCCCGGAGACCCGGAGCTCTGTGCGCCCCACAAAAGGACCCCAAAGAAAACACGTTAAGACTCATTACAGGTTCGCGGCCAGTCCCTGGTGCCCGTGGGCACTGCCGCCGTTGCTCCTTTGCTCCCCATGTAACGAATCCGACCGCGCGAAACTGAGACCGACGGATGGAAGATGAAGTTGTCCAACGCTCAAACGAAACTGAAACTCGGGAACTCTCTCTCGCCCGCGGGATGCGGGAACAGTAAAAAACGGCGGCAAAGTAATTAATGGAACCCCCAAAGTGAGTCGGTGTTGGGGGGCGACCTCGCAGGAGCCTGCAGGTGGCGCAGCCTGATCGATGGAGGCCCCACCGGCACCACCTGGCTCATTAGTTATTAATACATCACCGGCGCGCTCTGGAATATCTCTGGAGTTTCTCCGGGTTTCGCGCGGTTCCATAAAGCGGACCGATCTTTGAATGTCCCCAGTAGGTGTGTTTCGTTTTTCGTTCACAATAGACACACTACTCCCACAATAGAACGGGTGGCTCTTTTGTGTGCTCTAATTCTTCGTTTAATCGGGTGCCCTCAAATCGGCGTCGTGAAATCTCTCACACGACGTGACGAATTCACGCCGGGGACCCGCGGATTGCCATTCCCGGTCCGTAATGGTAAGGGTCCTTCGGGGGTGAGACAGAAAATGATAAATGAACCACGCGGTCGTCAGCCGGGGGACCAGAAAATATATTTATCGCTATTTGTCAAACACGGCTGCTTCAGGATGTGTGGAACACAGACACGGCCGTGGGGTGTGGCACCTGTTTTCCACCGCACGATACTTCCTGCCCCACATCTGCCAACCATTACGGCTTGATGTCGTCACTTTGGCACCCACGGCTTGTAACGGCGCGAAATGGTTCCGAGGGTCACAACAGACTCTCCGGGGTCGGTGCAATTAAATTAGACACGATGATTCTCTGTGAAAGCCCCGGGAAACCCTGCGATTCGTTGCGCGCCCTCGGAATGCACCCGGGGCTGCTGATCGTTGTCGATCGTGACTTTGCGTGGTTTCACTTCCGTTCGCCCAAAAAAATAGCCGGAACCCCGGGGGCAGGTTGTGTTGAGCGGCTTCCGTTTGGTGGGCGCATTCTCACCACAGGCCAAACGTTTTGTCACCGACAACAGCCAACCAACGGCACGCGTGGCTGAGCCCATGTTTTCCTAGTCTAATGATCGTATTTTGTCTGCACACGTCAATCATGTGACTACGCACAATTCCACCTTCCGCCGGTCTCGAAGCGGCCAACAAATAATGTTGTTGTTTACCGACACACACAACGCAGGACCCCAGCCACCGTTCGGAGGGTCATTTTTACACGATACATTCACGATGGATTCAAGAGCTTTCGATGTGGCTTCGGCGGCTAATTAACGACCCCGGCAGCGACGGACCACCGGGAAGGCGGACGGAAAAAGGACTCGGCAGTGCGGCAGGGATACATCGATCGTGTCCGCGTACCTAACCGGCCGTTTGAAACCAATACGAGGAAGGATAGCCGGCCAGGACTTGGCTGTGGTCGGTTGTTTATTCTGAAAATATATCGTTGATCGAAACGAAAGCAAATCATGTGCCTTCTGCTGGACACGTCGCGGTGGCGCTCTGTTTTGTTAACAATAAAATGAAACAAACAAAGGTTAGAAAAGGTTAAAACTAAATGATTTTTAAGTAATCATTTGTGTTTTTGTCTGTAAAAAAGGGATCAGTTGGTTTGGATTAAATACGAATATTTAATTTACATACTTTTGTAAAACAGAACCATAAACAACTGAAACTCGTAAATGCGCACAAAAATCACAAATTTCAAATTTTATTTCGCGGGAAATCGCATTCCTTCAGCCGCTAGCAGTGCCATCTGTCGGAGTTCGAGACAACCTTTCTCCGGTGTGTCTCGGCTAATTGCGTTTTGCCTTCGAAAAACCTTTGAAAAAACATTACGAGGGATAATTTAAATTTTGCATTTAAATTCGCATATTTTAGTCTGATATTTATCGCTGTTGTTAAACAGATTTTATCGGAACCATATAAAAGTTTTATAAAAGTTACAAAAGATAAAAGCCTAAAGATAAATAGATAAGACAAGAGATGAAGGCAAGAATCTCGCGAGCCTCATCTTGCCAAATAAATCGAAATAAATAAATAATAAAAATAAATAAATAAATAAATAATAAAAATAAGTAAATAAAAATGGCGCAAGTAAATAACCGAAAGGGGCGTGGCTTCGCGCTCACCAGTAATGGCGGCCATGGAAATTGGAAATGGATCGTTTTTCTTGCGCCGCGCAAGTCGCCGCGTCGCCGCGTCGCCGCCGGTTTCTTTCAACATCCCCAAGGACACGGCGCAAATATCCTTGCCTATGTTCTGGGCCCCGAGATGGTGTATCATTATCGAGTGAGCATGGGTCGGATTTCTATTACAGCCGGCCGGCCGCGCTCGGTAGTCCCGGTGTGGAAGTCAAGGGGATTATTAATATTCATACATTTCATTCCATTGAGGGTCCGGCTGAATACAGCAAAATGTGATACGCATCGTTAGCACATACTCCGGCGTTCCATGGTTCCATGGTGGCGTTGGTTTCCATCGTTTTGATAAAATGTAACGCGATAACGACGCAGTTCGGTGCGCGGCATGCGGTGATTTTTTGTTCGCGCTTCACTTTGCTTTTCGCTTTGCCACCAACAGAATCTCCCGTCGGGAGCTGGGCCACCATTTTGCACCAAATGTTACGCGGAAAATGGATTAACGACTCTTGTTACGCGCAGCAGTCATATGTTACGAAAATTGCCACGGTTAGGGTTAAGGGAAAATTCATTTACCGGAACGCACGCCCGTCGGAGTTTTTGAGTTCTAAACCCGTGCGGGAAACTTCCTCATTAGTCCTGAAGATACGGGGTGCCATGTGTAATGATATTTTCCTTTCAATTTAACCATCATGTCACTCGCGCCCATCTGTTCTTCACTTAGAAATTCGATTTACATTTAATTTGGTTGAATGTTTGTAGGCACAGTATCGAATTGCTTTTCTAAAGTTGAAATCGTTGACGATTTATATCAACTCCTGCCCATTACTTTCCTAGCTCCTAGCTTAACAGGCAACTCTAAGTTGGTCTTTGTGACCAAACATTTCAATTCGTTTTGTTTTTGATGAAAGTTTCGTCTTTCTAAACCACAATTCGAAAGATTATTTTGAAAACAAAGGCAACAAGCAAATTACATTCTGAAACTCCTATCAGAACATTTAATTAAGTTTAAAAAGATTCTGTATAAAACATTAATAATTCTCCAATTATTTCAATCAGAACAATCGTTTCTATACTGTTTAATGATTCATGGTAAATTCACGCAGTTTGTAGATCATTTAATGGCTTACCAAAGGCGCCAAACGCGTTGTTCATCATCTACTTTGGTTCAATCATCCTCATATCGTGTGTGTGTTTGAGGAATTCCCTCAGAGTTCCACGATCGAAGAATAAAAAGTGATCAATTTTCGATGGTTTTTATCGCACTGCTGGCGCCAACTGCCAATGATCGGGTTCGCTCCCAACAATGCCACCGATTTCGATCGTTGTTGTACCAAACGAAAGAAAGGTTACTGATTCGAACATTTCATCTCACAACGTTTTTGGCCCACTAAACCTTCTTGCTCGCTTCCAATCGCCTACGAAAAAAATGCTGCAATTGGCGCCGGACAGCCGACGGAAATATCATTACCACGATTATCATACCGTACGGAACGGTGGCCACAAACCGTGTATGGGTGAACGTCTCGCGTGCGAACAGCCATCACGATTTTAATGTTTGGTTTCTTTCGCTGTACGCCATCGGAATCGAGAGGAAAACCCACCGCAACGTATATCGGTATCCAACGGAGAGCTTAGGCCCCCGAAGGCGATGAAAAAGGCACAATGGAAAATGGGGAAAAATTAAACCGAAAACGACCATCATCGCTAGAGCCAGAGACCCGATTCGAGCCATTCTCTTGGGGCGCGCACAGAAGGGATAAATATGTGGGATTAGGATAATCGATCCAATTTGGGCGCATACCACGGGAAACGACAAATGGTCGCCGAGGTCGCCGCGACGCCCAGTCCAAAACGGTCCCAAACCGAACCGAAATCCTGCTCGTAGAAGACCACCGGTAAACGGTGCTTTACCAAACATGGTATTGATTTTAAGCAATTTCGACAGCCCCGCCACCGAAGATCCTTTCTCTCTCTCTTCCCGGTTCGCCATCTTCACGTCCGAGGTCCGAGATCACTTAAATTTCCTTCTCCATTACGCGAAACACTGTTTTTGTTTTGGCTTTTCGCTGCCCCTCGGAACAACCGAGAAACGACGTGAAATTAACCGAGCTCTGGCATGACTGGCCAGATTTTGGGTGGCCAGACATTTGTGGCATCGTCTGGCTCCGCCTGGCCCGATCGCTGGCTAGCTCTGGCTCCTGGCGATACCTGCGGACCAAATGGGCCGCAGATTAACGTCGTCGGGAGACTATTCCGAGTTGGCCCTTGGTTGGCCCAGTCTGCATTCCGCATTCGCATTCTGGTTGGACCTCCCGATTAACGGTTCTGTATGATTGTTGCTGTGGCTAAATTGTTAAATTGGCCGGGTCCTTACTAAGGTGCTGCCTTGATTCCATTCTTTTGGTTGTTTTATTGAGAAAGCAGTGAACTTGTATGAATGGATAATTTGGGGAAATTACACAATCGTTGCACTCACCAACGGCCATTCAAGGTTTGGTCGAACACGGTCCAAAAAAAGGCTACTGATGATTCCATTTGTTTAAAAGCTGTTTATGAAGATTTTTTAAAGATAATAATTATTAAATTTATTAAAAGTTGCATTTCATAATTTCTTTTAGTGTTGCCATCTGCTACTGTCATTTCAAATATGACATTCGAGCAGATTCAAGTAGTTGCAGTCAAAAACAAATTCTTGATTGATCGTTTTGATTCGATAAACCATAGCAATGCAAAGGAAACTCTGATCAAGAGCCAATAAGATGCCAGAGCCAACGAAGTCTAGCAATTCGGAGAAGGTCATTTTAAAAATTACTCATGGTTTAATTGTATAGACTGTTGAATTAATGTTGACTGTTGAATGTTGTGCTAAAGCATGGACATTAAATAGTCAGCATTACCAGCAGACCCAAGCTGCGCGATCGTATCGCCAGAGATGATGATATTCTTACAGTCAGAATAGAACGATGAAGATAACAGAAAATAAACAAACAAAGCTGCTGACCAACAAGTCCAGCGCCACCGGAGGTTGCTCAACTGGCCCGGAACTGCCCAGACCCCGGCCCGATCACCGGCACCGATAAGCCCACACTCCGCCTCGGCCCTCGTGCCTCGGTTCGGAAAGTTAAATTGAATGTTTTGACAGACAAGTCCTGCGTTTTGCTGCTGCCCCTTCGCCTTCTGCACGGGCTGGGGCGCATCTCCCGGCCGATCTTGACGGCGGACGGCGGGTCGGCCATCTAGGGCCAGCCAGTCGATCGTCATTTTGACATTTTTGGTAGGCAGTCAGCTAAATTACATCTCATGCAACAATTTCATCGCCATCAACCACGCCTCTCGAGTGGTCTCCGGTGGGTGGCTGCGGGGACCACAACCGGTTCCAGGGTTGATGAGATGACCGGATTAACGCTCGAGAAGACAGCAGGGCCGGGGCCGAGGGGGGGCAGAAACGACCCACACTGTCTCGATAGCGGAACAAAAACACGAGCCACTTAACACGAGTTCTGTGCGCGTCCTGTCCCTCTACCGCCCAGACACCACTTGAGAGCTTCAAGCTTCTGGGCCACGAGCCATCCGCCGCCATCGGCCTCCCCCGTCGCCCGTCGAGTGTTTAATTCCACTCCGACGGCCAGGCCGGACGCCGGAGAGCGTGACGCAGCATGACCGGCGCCCTGGACCGTGAAGAGCCGGAAAACTCGATCGTCACCATCCAACCGGGCCAACCGGGGGGTGTATGAAAAGTTTCCAACATGTTCATGATGCTCGGATGCGAGTGCTATCGTCGGATCTCCCGTCGAAAAGTGCAACGGGTCAGGGCCAGGAAGTGGAAGTCGAAAGTGGGAAAGGCGCTGAACCGAAGGCGGAAGGATACGGGCCGGTAAACAGGAGCATGAAATTGAAAGTGCATACAGCCAAAAGTGAAGCCCGGAAATGCGGTGATGATTTTATCACCAACTTCGTGTCAAAGTTTTGGACCTCGACCGGGTTCTCGGGGAAAGCATCTGCCCAATCGGAATTTCAACGTCGGTGACGATTGTGAGGCTTAGCAAATCGTCTTAGGGCACTCGGTTCCATCGAGAAAGTAACGATTTATTTCCAGATCGAACGCACGGGAAATAGACTAAGCTTACAGAAATAGAAATAGAGCTTCAGCTTACAGAGGCCATTCCAACAATATGTTTGCTCGTTAAACAATCCGTGGTGTAAAAGATGATCTAAACGACGATCGCTCAGAGCAGCATTCGGCAACTTCATGGAGAAATATTTATGGACAATTAAGCGATTACACTACCTTTTAGCTACTTATAGGACTTAACTATCAGTCATGTCTGATCGATCAAAATGATATTCAGCAAAACTTCATTGAATCGCTGTTTTCTGTGGAACTCACATAACTCTTTGTCAGCCATTTCTCTACTTGAATGGTGATTTTAGAGCATATGGTAAGCTAATTTAATCTCTCGAAATTTTAATTGCACCAAACTTATTTTATGGTTAACCTAAGTTTAGTTTACAAATTAATTTTAGAATCTATCAAGTGGCCCAGTGGCTAGTAGCCGCGTTCGCAAGCTGCGAGCTGACCGGAAACACCACGCTTGATAAGGCCACATTCACTACCGACCATCGTACACCGTATGATTGGCGGGTACGTCACCGTAATTTGCTCCCGGTGTGGTAGTGTCCCCAGCCCGGGACCGGATTTGGCCCGGTGCATAAAATCAAAAGCATTCCGGAGCCGGGCCGGACCGAGAACGCAACCGACCGAAACCGGAACCGGAGCTAGTGAGCGATGCCTCCGAAAGCTCGGGACCGTCATCGTGAGCAGTCAGCAGGAGTGATGGGTCACTTCCCCGTGGGGGTCCAGGCGGGGGGCAATAGGTGTGATGAATCATTATTGCCTGCATCGGACCATAATGGCGGCCCGGCCGTCGGCCGCCGGCAAGCTGACAACCCCGACGCGTGAGTGGAATTTTCAAATCGTTAAATAAACCATTCAGCAGCTTCGGGTTTTCAATTTTTCTCCATTTCGACGGCGACGACTTCCTCGCGCGGGTCCGAACCTGGGGCCTGGGGCCCCAGGTGGCGGGTGGCCGGGTAAACCACCACGGCCAACCCGATGATGAGCCACCGACGACGACTGCTCGCCTCTGAAATGTGCAAACGTATAATTTTCTGTTTCGCACGAAGAACCAATTTATTATCAACTATAATTGACCTCGTTAACAACAATGACGGCGCACAACTTCGCTCGCCATGCGCGCCTTTTTCACACCCAGTGGGGCTTACGGACTGGGCTCTGCTGGTTTCAGCTTTGGGTTCTTCTTCAATCCCGATCTATCGCCCTGCCCTGCTGCTGCCCGGCCGATCGTTTAGTGAAGTTGCAGAAAACCATTACTATTATCAGCGTGAAAGAATGTAAATTGGTTCCTCTTTCTTTCTCACTATCTCTATCGCTGTTGCGCCGGTTTGTTTTAAGTTAGAGTTACGATAAATGGTTGCAGAAAATAAGAAGCGGCCTCCACAAATCACGTCACGGCATGCGAACAGTTTGAAATCGGATTCGAGTAAAGGTAGAGAATAAAGTGTTTGCTCCAACGAATGAAACAACGAGTGCATAGAAAGGGGTTTTTACCCTTTAATTGTCGCCGTACGCTTAAACAAAAGTGTAATTTACAATCAGACATAAAATTGAAACTCTTTCCGCTGACAATTCAACTGCCACTGGGCAATACCGGAGGACGGATGGGGCGATATGATCCTGACAGAGTGTTGTGGGCATTCGGTTGGCTTTTAATGCTTCAAGTATGCAGTCAGGCACTCCGTAAAGGGTAGAACCCCGTACCCGTGCCACTGGTTGGTAGTGACAGTTGGTGATTCCATTCGAGAGCCGCCGGAAGGGCTCGTGAGTTAACACTCATCTGGCCCTCTGACGATGGTGGACCGTTTCACAAAATAAGCTGACTTTAACTATTAAGATAAACTTGAGATAAAGCGCACGATTCAGGAAATTAAAACTAATTTTAAGATGAACATCATAACTGTACACCTTCAGTTTCGTATTTGAAAATAGTGTGAAAACAGTAAAACTGATGTGTGAGTTGAACAACGAAGAAATTGAAGTGAAACATGCCACAAATGTTTCATAAAGTAAATATAAAAGTGAATTGTACTCTAAAGTTAGAAAATTATTGAAAATAAGGATGAGCATATCTTGAATTGGCAGTAAAAAGGAAACAAACGAACTGTTACGTGGAATGGAAAGACTAAGCAACTCGCCTTAGTGCGCAACTGTTGGCCGTTATTTAATTTAAATTTGCATCTCTTTAATTTCGTATTAAATCTACTTTTCAGTCTACTTATCGTTTGTGAATAAGTTAAATTCGCTTTCTGCAGCGCTGTGTGAATGTCCAATGGTTCTGTTTCGGTTGAACCTCCATTAGTCGACGCTCGGACTCCGGATTCTACGCCAGGACGCGGCCCTCGCGAGGATGCTGCCGTCGAGGGGCCCTCCTCACCGCCCCGGGGACCCCCTTTAGAATATCAATATTCTCCGCCATGCCGTGTCTGCCTTCACGCTTTTGTATGTTGACTTCGTTGCTTCGTTTGTTCCATTTTGAGCCCTCGATCCAATCGATCCCCTCGCGGCCTACCGGCTCCTGCAAATCCAACCACCCCGCCCGTGGCCGTGGGACGGTATCAGATTTTCGAGCTCGGGGTCGGTGCGGGGTGCGGGGATTTTCTGCTGGCAGCAGATGAATAAAATGGCGTCCGAAGCAGGGCGTGCTTCCTTTCACATTATTTTCCCCTGGTCTCCTCTCTGATGCTTGTCCCCTCGTCCCGTCCTGGCGAACCCCTGATAAAAAAGGATCCTTCCACACGCTCACCGCACCCCGGACGCGTTTCTTCTGTGCGAATCCATTTTCGTTGAATAAAATTGATATAAAAATGGCTTGCCATCCGTATCGCTTCTGCGTCGCGGGAGCGATATCCACTCGGTTTTGCGTCAGTGAATAATGGTAAAAAACGGATTCGATACTCAACATGCTGTCAGCAGTGCGCCGGCCATTGTGTGTTGTGGCGAAGCTTGCTAGTGAAAGGAATTGTACGAAAGTTTGAAAAAACCCCAACGAAAGACACACGTTTTCCAAAGAGTGTGTTGAGGAAATGCGAAATGTAAAATAATGCGATACATTTATGTATCAAAAATTAAAAGCAACAAAACTATGCTTCTTACAAGTCTATAAACAAGTCCCAAATAAAAAGCAGATTAACGAAATTCATTGATACAGGTTTTATGGGAGCTGCTTCTAGTTTCAGGAAGTTTGTGAAACGACTGAATACTTCGGTTAACATCTCCTTTGTCCAGTCCTTCACGGCTTCCGTTAACGTACCGAAACCCGCCATTACCGCCGTATTTTTTGCCGTCTCGGTCTGATTTAAAGCCTTGCCGTGCTGTTTCCATATTTTTCGTTGTTTTCATTGCTTAAAATAATCATCATCGCATTCGGTGAACGGTTTTTAACAATTTTCTTGAAGCATAATTCAGCTGCGACCTGTCACGAAGGGCTGCGGGCGACCCGACGATATCCTTATCGCGCATCGATCGCCAAGCGAAGCGCCGTGGCGTAAAAATCGTGGTCAGACGTTGCGACATTGTTACATTGTATCGATTTTATCATCCTTCCCGGCCGGAACCGGCACACTCGGTGAGAAGTAACACCGGAACACCCTTCAGCCATGGCTGCTGAAGTAAGTGTTCCGTCGACACAACACAACAGCCGACCGGCCCGACACATTGTAATAAAACGTTGCAGCGTCCCGGGTGATGATGAGTACATTTTATTCACGTCACGAACCGCTTCAACCGGCGTGTCACTCGACCCATCACGAGCATCATATCGGTCCTCGCGGGCGGCCCCGATTCTGGTCTCTTTGGTCTCGGCAGCGAAGGAGACGATAAACATGATTTGACTTTCGCAATCGACAAATGGCGTATCAATCCCTTCCCCATCGCAAGCCTTCGCCCCGTCGGGTTGCCACTTTCGAACGGGGTGCCCCGTGTATGTCATGATTCTTGATAGGTCCGGCGTTTTTGCCGTGTGTGTCGGGCCATTTGGCGAATCCCAATCCGGTAGCCGGCGTGTCGGTGTCGGTGTGGTCACTTTTCGAGTGGCTCCGATGGGCCGCGCCGCTGTGTATCTCTTTCGTGAGCAACTTCGTCACGCCAGGGGTTGCGTGTGCTTGCATGTCACGAGCACGTTTCACGCCACACTGATCCGTAGAATACTAATGGCGGTTGCAGATTCTTTATTTTCGCTTTTGCAGCGCACTGAGCCCCACTATCTGGCCAGCCCCGTGGCGTGATGTTTGATTGATTGATTGACGGAATATCGGAACGGTTCAATAGCACTCTGTTTCTCCGTGGCTCTCTCTGGAAAGGATTTTGGAGCGGAGAAATTTATACATTTTATTTGAAGACTTTATTTCTATTTTATATCCCGTGGTGGGATGGTCTTTCAGGTTGGTTCCACTGCACGAAATCTTTCGACACAGGGAATTGGCAAAATGGATCTAAAAAACTGCTTGCAGATGAAGTTTGATTGAAGATAATTGAAACTCCAAAACAGCAGCTTTTAAATTCAAAATAAATATATTTTTTCGTGGTAAAAACCCTGTAAGGAACCGGGCCACCGTTTATCTTCGACAATAGTTGTCAGATTGATCGCATTGGAAGCTTCATTTCATTACAATTTTAGCCGATCCATTCTCCGACGCATAATTCGTAAGGACTTGAAGATGTTTCCATGCAAAATTTAGATGGAGCAACAGTTCCACCTACGTAGACGATTATTCTCCTCTTCTTGTTTTCACTAAATGGGGCATCGAAATTGCCAAAAATGAAAATAAAGTTTGACGAAAAATCGTCACGTTTGACGAAGCATATTCTGCCTTACATGGAGGCATAAATAAACAAAACTGTCGATATTATCGTGGATATGGTCCTCAAGCCCTAGTTTTTTGAAAACGACGATGGATCTACGGTAACCCGTTATTGGCGTTATCGGGCCATGATATCGGATTTTATTATGTGAATTGTTCGTGAAAATGGCATGCACGATTACTGATTCCAGGAGGATGGCATTCAAGCAACATTCAATTTCTTGCGACCCTGGTCCCCTGGACGAACTGATATCAAAAACTGGCGACCAGACTTTTATTTGTAGGGGTTATTTGAAATCGAAAGGTATACGCTTACAAACCATGGATTTCAGCTTCCATTCGATTCGAAAACAATATTCACCAAGATGTTGCCGACATATCGGCCGAAATATTGTCCAAAGAGATGTAAAGTGACGAAAAAATGGCACATTTGATTACCAGGTGTGGTCCTTTCAGTGATATTATTTTTAAAAAGGGACTTTTATTACTAATCTCTTCCACTTCCAATGGTTCAATTCCAATTCTGATGCTAGTTGGTAAATAGGTTCATCAACAAATAAGCATTTCATGCGTGATGGGTTCTACAACAGACAAGAAAAGGAGCCAGAAACTTTACCTTATTTATTTGCTCGTGAACTAATATTTACGAGCTATTATTACTCAGCAAGGTTTCTTTCAATTCGAATCTCGTCTGTTTCTATTTCCGATAAAGATTTCTGTTCTTCTTTGCATAATTTCGCACAATCTCGTAAGTAATATCTGGCAAGTATTAGTTTAACTTTACTGGCGAAATGATGATACTGATGTTATGATGTAGTGTTTGATGGATACTGTAAACATCAAAAGATGGAAAAATAGTATACTCAATAGATTTCATCGTTTACATCTTAAACCACTAGCAGAACGTTACTTTTAACCAATCCAATTGTGAAATCCAAAACACACAACCAGTTAAAACGGACCAGGGCCCCCGTCGGAATTGCACAAAGGTTGTGTTCATTAGGCTTAAGTCTAGTCGTCACAAGAAATCACGTTTCCAGAGCTGCCGATTATTCAATTACCATTCGGGACCAGCGATGTGTAGGCACATTAGCGATAATGTGTTACCGAAAATGCTGCAACCTAGAGCCAGCCCATCATACTCGTCGTCGACGAAAGGCGGACGCATTCCGAATGACCCCCGAATGGCATAATGGGAGTAAGGTTAATTTAATCAACGAATTGACGCGCTTTCAAACGCATGGCAGAGAGTGGAACAGGAAAAACCCCGAGACCGAGAATGCTTTCTTCTGGTCCTCACAAAGGGCGCTGTAACATGATTATCGGAGGCAGACACTGGGTTCGCCGGGTCCACAAAAAACACCTTCGGTTTCGGGAACAACGGCCAAGAATTGTAACAAAACCCCGGCCGAGGAGCTGAGTGTCGAGCTGAAAGGAAGCGAGTGCGCCACGGATTCATTCCCACAATGGGTTTCCGTCGGTTTCGTGGTTTCGGAATCGATCGGTCCGGCCGGCTGCTGGAGCCGGTGGGTGTAATGCAAAACGCCACCGCCAGGCCGCCAGGATTATCCCGTTAGCCCCGTTAACCGATCGATCGCACCCTGAAACGTGAAGCCCCGGGCCGGGAGGCGACAAAAGGCGACTCATTTTTGGTGCAAAGAAATGCCACCACTCGGCGTAAAGTGAGAGAGATCCTTTTTCACACTTCTGTCGATGAACGTCGAACCTCTTGAATGGACACACCGTTTCGGTTCCACTGCCGATGACCACATACGCGTGTGTGGCTTCGGGTCGGTTCGGCGTTTGCCATTTTTCGGGCTATCGGCAAATCCCGGTTCCTGGAAGGTCTTCTCACAATCGACTCACTTTTCTACAAGAAATCCCCACACGGTGTAACAGGGGCACTTCGACTTCATTTTGTAAATGGACACCGTGCCGTGGATTCAAGAGCGAGATTTTTGGGGACACCAGAGTAACGGGACAGATTACGGGCCGCACTTTTCCACAAAAACCCTCGAACTCTCGAACCGCAGAAAGTTTTCCTTTCATTTGCATCTTTCCCTAATCGCAGACGAGACAGACTGCCCGAGGGCTTACCAGCAAGGAGTGGCTCCTTGGAGCCTGGATCAATGGCAGTGTGGCAGCCAGACTCGGGACCCTCTATCTAACCCCTCGGCCACCCTCAGGGGGTTTTTGGGGTGTATGAATTCGGTAATTCAATTTACGGCCCAACAAAAGCCGTTCCCGGCAGGGTTCCCTGGCGGGCCCTTGGAAACGACTTGGATAATTGACATTCGTTTTCCGGTAGCGTTTCCTATTACATAAATTTGATCCATTTCACGACGACGACGAGTGCTCGTGGCCGACAACAAGCGGAGGCATGATTTCATCGGTGGACCGTTACGCCAAAACCTCCCGAATCTCCCGTAGGTCCCGGAGGTCCCGTCGACCATGGTGGAAGATGGCGGCGGCCTCGCCGCATGCATCGCCATTACATAGGTTGGTTCCGATGGCCAAAAATGAGGGTAATGCTCATGGCTAACAGCAGAAGAAAAAAAAAGTGGACATAAAATCACCCCTCAGTACGTTATGGTTTAGATAACGAAATTAGAGCGTCGGCAGCTCGTTTGTGCTCGATCAACACCCGGAACAGCCCCGAATTCCCCGTGGGGCGATTCCAACGGGGCAGCAGCGATTTTTTGGCCAACATAGGGGTTGCGTCAGACTTGTTACATGGTTTCGACAAGCTGCTGAAAATGAGACCATGGCTTCGATGAGGTGCCAAAGACAGCGATGGTTGCCTTACCCTCCGCGCGTTGAATGCGTTTTAAAACAATTGTTTTGAACAATTTTGTTCACACTTTGTCGGTAATGTAAGAGGTCGATACAAAGAAACAGTAGCTTCGTGATTTAAATAATGTAATCTACGGAAGTTGCGTTTTTTTTGCAAAACACTCTGTGTGTTTGATTAGAATTTTCTTTGGGGCGTAGATTACGTTTCAGAATTAGTTCATCTCATTCGTGGTTAACACATCAAAAATATTGAAAATAGTCTTTACTGTCTCCAAGCGACGAACCTCCAAGTGAGAAGCCAATTTAAAAGTTCAACTTTATGTCGCTTAGCTCTTTTACATTAAAGTTCATCATCTTGTTCAACTTACTTACTCTTCCATTACCGTTTATCTAAGGTTGATTAACAAATATTACGTTGCTTACATTTAGTACCCCTACTGTTGGGCGGACAAAAAAGTCAAGACGAGCATCTCACATCTCGTTACTGCCACTTCACTGGCATATTGTGTTTCTTGCGAAATAAAGGAGGAATGAAAATGCACTCACGCCGAAGAGGAAGTCGTTCCGGCTCGTTGACTTGCTTGCAGTCACGATGGGTTCTTGTCTTTTAATTCTGCGGAGAGAGAGCCAGGCACACCGTATGTGTCAAGGATCGGCACAGGACCCTTGAACATGTCTGTCATACTGTCAAGAGTCCGGCAGTCCCGGTCCAACAACGGTGGCACCACTTCAGAACACGATACGGAAGCTCGGGAAGCAGCGGCTCTCGAAACGAACGATAACAGTTGTCTTTGAGTTGAGCGAAAGTTTCGGTTACTTTCTGGCGGAAAGGTACCGGAGCGATTGGTAATTAGTTTAACTGGAATTTATTTAATCATTCGGGGCCCTCTGTCATCTGCTGCATTCTTTGAGGCCTCAGCCTAATCCAGAGCTTGGGCATAATTTGCAAGAGTGGCGAACCGTCGCCGTTTCAAGTTATCGCCACTAGTCATTAGCACAGTGGAAACGTGTGTGGTAGTCAACTCGAAGCAAGAGATGCTCCGGCAGACACTAATTGTCGGGCATGTAAAAAAGGATGTCCTTGGCGATGCCGCCTTTTGGCAGCCGGAGGGACAGCAATCTTATGTAGCAATTAGAACCAAATTGGTTCACTGCCGACACTGAAGGGGTGTCTTAATTTAACTAATAATTCCCCACGATCCTCGGTCGCCGAATGGTGGTCGATGCCGCGCAGCGTTGATGGTGGTGCAAGAAAATGGCCGTGAGGTCCTGGCAGTCGATGAAGTGCTCGATGCTAGTGCCGCTCTTGATGCTACTAGACTGACACTAAATCAATCATTTTTAATTGTCGTCAAGGTGAGAATCTCTTGAGAGGGCACGCTCGACGCTAACGAGTCATTAATTTGCGTGAGAATTTATCAAGTCGAACAGTTTGCCACGCGATGCTGCTGGGAACCACACTCCAAATAGCTGTGTTGTACAACGTGGGAAGATTGCATTTTCAGCTTAGATTGGTTTGCTGCAACAGAAAGAATGGCAATGAACTATAAACACCTACGTATGTCAACATATTTTGGCTCAAGATTTGTAGTCGTTTCAGAAGGCGAACGGCGGAGAGTCCTTTCTAGAACATTTCTATCCCGGTCTGGCCTCAAAAGCATTGTTTCGTATCATACCAATATACCCTTTCACTTCTGTTTCATTACCTTTCATATTCACTGCAACAAAGAACGGATCACCGTCAGAAAATCTCTGTCAACTTTTATTTGAACAATATAATAACTATTAATGAAATAATAAATTATTTAAATTTTTAAATGAGAAATCAATTTTTAGTCGCAAAAGAGAGCCATCTATTGGCAAAAAGTTAAACCAATTTACAAATGTAAAAAAAAAAAAAATCAAATTTTCAAAATGTAAAAGGGCGTGGCTTAAAAGTGTACGAAAGTTCCACTTGAGGGCGCTGCCATGCTGTAGAAAGAACACTTTCTATCGATTCGGGCGACATCTAAGGATAAAATGTGAAACTACAATGAAAATTTAAAAAACTGAAAAAATTAAATAAAATTAATGAAAGGATTGTTATTTGGAAATGGGATACAGATTTAATTATAACTGTGGGGCTACATGAGGTGTTCCGTAATGATTTTGACATTAACGATTAATGCCAAACTGTTTACGCCTCGGCCAAAACATATACGTTTTGACAGCGCCGCAGCAGTTTGGCATTAATCATTAATGTCAAAATAATTACGTTACGCTTGATGTAGCCCCGCAGTAATAATTTATTTCTATCGCTGGAGGGC
Source organism: Anopheles bellator (assembly GCF_943735745.2). Taxonomy (NCBI): domain Eukaryota; kingdom Metazoa; phylum Arthropoda; class Insecta; order Diptera; family Culicidae; genus Anopheles; species Anopheles bellator. The sequence continues at coordinate 12,119,899 of NC_071286.1, read as the reverse complement.
TACATGAGGCGTGAAAACTAGCGTAAAATTAATTTGTAATATTTGTATTTTGTATATTTGTATTTGTATTATTTGTATTACTAGGGGGCTACACGAAGCGTGAAAACTAGCGTAAAATTAATTTGTAACGTCAAAACGTTTACGCTTCGTGTGGCAGCAAAATTTTTAAAACGAAATGTCAAACGTGTTTACGTTCGTGTTTTTGGTCCAAGAAAATAGAAATCGAAGAGATATTAATTGATTTCTGAATTTTTTTATCTGTTTTTTTCCGATTTTGTTGCTATACCAGCAAATAAGAACATAAATTATCCTCTGTTTGTAAGCAAAGCGTATGAAAAGAATAATTACGCTCGGGTTTACGCCACGGCGCCTCGGCTCGGCGTACACGTTTTGACAGAGGCGCAGCAGTTTGGCATTAATCTGTAATGTCAAAAACATTACGTTACGCCTCATGTAGCCTCCCAGTATGAGGAGGAAATCAAGAATATTTTACGGACTTCCAGCGTATTGCTATAGTTGCTGCATAATAGCTTTTTGTGTATGGGGTAGATAATGCTAAGATTCCAGTCACTAGGCATCGACCGAAATCTTCAAACAAAGTATATATATTTAGTCAAGTCGCCTGAGCCGCGTTCCACAGTCAATGTCTTATGCCTATTTCTCGTTCGAATTGTTCAGCCTTCAGTGTTCCGTCGATTGCTTCGCAGTTCTTGTTAAACACGCTGTATGCACTTATTTCACCCGGACTCTTTTTCGTGCGCGTATTGAAGTAGATGCCTAGAAGCGCCGACAGCATTAGAAATACCACCCCGAAACGTAGCTCGATCGCAATGGCGTAAAGTGTGACCCAAAACAGAAAATACACCAGATACGTGAGGTACGTTAATAGAGATCGTGGCCTAGGCGGTGATTCTTCCTCCTCCGGTGGCGTTTCGACCTGTTGATCGGAATCGGAGTCGACTGGCTCAGGGGTAGCCGGAATTCGTTTTGATCGCATATCCTGCGCGCGGAGTGACTCTTTCGGGCTTTCTTCCTTGGTGGGCTGAGCCTACAAACAAAAATCGTCACAATCGAGCAATTTGGAATAATACGCACGCCATGGTTTCCGTACATCTGCTTCGATAATTACGTGCGTCGATTTCTCCTCAACGCGCACTTGCTGGAAAGATACCATATTGTAGATGATATCCTTAAAATCGTTCACGAGCGCTTGACGTCGTTTGGTTTTTCTATAGCCTTCCAATTTTGATTCCATACGGCCTTTTCAACATTAAACCCTTTCTTTGGGTCGACTGATTTCTCCAAATCCGAACCGAATTTCTGCTAAACGACAACAAAACAAACAGCCGTGTTGACAACTATCAGCTGTTTCTGCGTTATTGGAGGAAGCAAACAGCAATAATCCATTTATTGAATGTATTCATAAATGAATTATTGTTGGGTTTTATTAAGCGAATATTTTAGCTTTTCCTCTATTAATTGTTGGAGAAAATTCACAATTCTTCTTCATAATGAATCGGGGGTATGAATGTATTTGCATATTTTCTCATGCAAGAAAATATGGCTTTTCTCATGCAAGAAAATATGGCTCTTTCGTTTTCTGTTTTCTCTTTCCAGAAGCTGTCAAAAATCCACCGGTTGTCAAAAAGCAAAACACATTTTTTCTCGAACCGAAAAGCGGCCGCAGAGATTTGTGCAATTTAATGTAGCAATTTTCAAAGTATTATGAGCGAATACTTTTACTTTGACGTAGAACTGTAAGTACGAAAGTTGCGTGAATCGATACTACAACACCTTTTTGATACACGACTTGTAAATACACAGCAAATTTGCTCGAGATCCGGACCAACTATTGCCGATTTACGTGAAGGCGAGCGTGGAACAGTCGCTGCAGAAAGTGTTTGGCGAAATCGGTGGCCAGACCGTGGTAGATTTGCTAAAGTTTGACGCCCTGCGACGGCGGATTATCTTGCGGGTGCCGAAGAACTTTTATGTCAAGCTGCGCGCAGCTCTTACACTGATTGGCGAATTTCAGGGCGTACCTTGCCATTTCCTGGTGCGAAAGGCCACTCCGTTGCTGCTGACGCTCGTGGAAACACATTTGCAGTTCTAAAAGCCATGTCGATTTGCAAGAGCTACGGGAAAGATAAGGTCATTTTCGCCACCAAGGAAGACCACGCGGTGCCCAGCAAGATCGAGCTGCCGGAGTCGGAACCGCGGCCTGGTCTGATTTTGGAAAGTGGCGACATCAATTGGAACTGTCCCTGTCTAGGCGGAATGGCGATCGGTCCGTGCGGGGTCGAATTCCGAGAAGCCTTTTCCTGCTTCCACTACAGGTAAGGACAACGCGATTTCGATCGGAATGGTTACATAAACGTCCCATTCATCCCTTGCAGTCAAGCAGAGCCGAAAGGTTCCGACTGCTACGAAGCATTCAGCACGATGAACGAGTGTATGCGAAATTACCCGGGCGTTTACAAACAAAACCTCAACGGGGAAGAGGATGAGGACGCCAGCGGCGTGGCCGGAATGACGGAAAAATCGTCCGACGATAACCAATCGAACGAGGACAGTGGGGCGGTGGAAGCCGTTAAAAATACCGTAGCTACGAAGGCGAACTAGTTTGTATAACGTACAAAGATTTATCGAGTAAAATATGATGCAAAAGTAGTGTTACAATTTAAATCCGTTGTTTTGCTTTTATTTTCAAATGGCGGTGCGTAGATGCCAGAGAGAGCAGCGCTTCTTACACAAAATACCTCATGCTGGAATGGAAAGAAATCATAAAATCGTGCGGATTACGCAAAACGTGAAAATATGTCGTCATATTTTTTTCGTGTTTTTTCGTACACAAAACAAATCCGCGAAAGCCCCTTCTAGCTGCCGACGCTACTGAGTGTCGACGTTTTCGAGCGTCCCTCCCGGCACCGACGCTACTGAGTGCCCAGATTTTGACAGCATCAGTCAGTCTTATTTTGATATGAAAAGTTTTCGTGTGCGTAAAAGTTAGTCAAATTTTTGGGTATTTCACGGCCGTTTTTAATGTTCAATCTGGGCGACATCGGTTGAACGGAGCGTGAGGCGGCGTGTTGAGGTAGTATTCCGTTTGAGTCAGCGTTTGTTAGCCACAGCGCAACAGTGCAGCCAAGACGACCGAAAAATATTCAAGGTTCCGAGTGTTCTGTGTTCTTCGACGACGACACGCAACCTTCAACCCCTCTGTGAGCGTCGTGATTGAGTTTGAAAAACACTGTGTCGTGTCGCTTGAGTCCGGGCAGTGGTGTGTTCCGTGCGCATTAATGTGCTGATTGATTCCAGCGTCTCGCTAGCGTGGAAATAAGGGCCTGCCAATGCTGTGAGCGCGGTAGCTGAGTGCATATGCAAGAAGCTATCACTGGCTACTACGCACCGCTCCCGTTCGATTACCGCACAACGCTCGTTGTTGCTACTCGCCGAGATTGAGGCAAGCCAGGCGTGCTGCAGATGAGTTAGAGCGATACGGAGAGAGCTAGTTTTGTGGATTGTGTGTTCAACAAGCATCTTCACGAGAAAAGCCTCCGTCTCCGTGATTAACAGCAGCTGACAGAACACATTGTGGAGTTTTGTGTGTGCGTGTAAGTGTGTGCGGTTCGAGCACCTCGTGGTGTGTTTATTTTGGTTTCGTCGGCCGTGCGTGCGATTTCGTAACAAAGACCGCGCGTTGAGGGTGCGTAAGTGTGCGTTTTTATATATGAGAGAGAGAAAGTGCACCAAACAAATCCAAGCGCTGGTCGCCAATCGAAGGGCCACCCGCAGGCGACGAAAACGTAAAAGAGTCCCGACGAGGCGTGCGTGCTAGACGAGAGTGTGTTTGTGCGACGAGTGATTGTGGTAATGAGTTTTGTGCGGTAGAAACAATAGTTCAAAGTAACCTCTCCATTTGTGTACCTGTGTGTGTCACAATTCTCACAATTGACGATCTCAGCAAGCGTTACGGCACGGACAAACCGAAACCAAACTCTGTGTGTAGAATCGTGTGATAACAAGGGCGATCGTCCGAAATGACGAAAACAGCGACGACGACGAAGTCGGTGGCGACAACGTCCAAGAAGATCGACGCGACGGGGAAGATCGTGAAGCCCGTCAAGGAGAAGCGAAGGTAAGAAAACCCAAAACGAAAAACTTGAAATACTGGCTACGGAATCGTCCAGCCCCTTGGCGAGCCCTCGCAAGGTTCCGTGCGATGGATTGGAAACTTGTGCTCACATCTTTCCAAAAACAAACACAGTATCAGGCGTAACTCATTCCCTCCCTTTGTTGGCCGTCATCACGGGTGGATTGCCGCCGAATACCGTCGATCATCGTGATCGTGATCACTGATCGTTGCCCAGGCACCGATCATGGGACATCGAACCAATAGAATGAGCACAACGCACCACCTCATGGGCCGTCAACCTTTGTCTTAGCTGCTTCGAGCTATTGGGGTCTCGAACGAGACATTTTCAGCCAGAGCGGCAGGAGACTTTGAGCATAGAAGGTTGTGTGGGTCGATGTTGAATATGTTTCGAAACATCACCATCTAAACGGTTTGGGGGCGTGTTCCGTTGATGTTCGTTTGAAAAGTGGTCGTGTAGAAGTTTTCTCGGAAAGCAATCATTATTCGTGAATGGAATGATTCCGGTTTAAAAATACACCAAAAATCTGTAAATTAACCGTCTGAAGGTCGATCTTCGATGAAAAGTGTCGACTTACACGGCTCAAAATCGTCTTAATAAGATAGTGCCGAAGTGCTTTTGTCCAATAATCCCATTTCGTGACACTTCGATGCGCAAAACACGTTAACGGCATCGGCTGGCTCGACGGGTGCTTGGTTAATTGCCACACTTCATCTATCCGGAGTACATCTAGAAGTGTCCGGTACTCGCAATCAGCAGGTCGAATGGCGGAGAGCTAATTACATGCCTGTAGAGGGCACCCTCCAAAGGAACAGAGCGGTTGTCTTTCTACCGTCCCAACCACTCATTATATTATCGTATCACCGGAAACGGAGCGTTTCGAGTATCGATTTTTATAAAAAAAATCCACCACCACACCACTCTGTTTTGGCTCAGGATATCCGTTGCGTAAATGGAGCATGTAAGGGAGGCCACCTCCAGAGTTGGCCTAATTTTTTCACAACACCGCCTGGCAACAAAACAAGTGGCGGTCTGTTGTTTGTTATGACGCTTCATTTCGGTGGCACTCCCCTGACGTAACGGGAAAGGATGTGTACGGCCGGGAGCGTGCGCATTAGAGTGTGTTTGCTACGTCTTTCCGCTTTCGTCCTCTGTGGCGGCGCAGTTCCGGAATAGTCTGGACTTTATTTCGCGCGCATTACAGCCGCGGCACAACGGTCGATGTTGAATACGCGACCACCCGTCGTTCGCCCGGCGACCGACAAATGACTTTACGAAGTTGTTGAACCTGTTGAACCACTGCGGTTGCCCGCCGGCGGCAACCGTTGCTCCCACAAATGCCCTACGACTGGTTTTGCTCAGTATTTTTCCTTTTCCTGAAGTTCAGAAAATTAAATTATCGTTAGCGACAAGTTCGGGAGTGCACGAAAATCTGTTCCGGAACGGGAGGTTCTGGAGGGAGCGACCGGAGCGGAATTTACACGCTACGTTAGATGCAAGTTGCATCTATTGGAACCATTATCCGCCCGTGGTGGTTGTGACTTGTTGCAATGATTGATCTCCCTAGCCTCAAGTATGTAGTACAGCTTTCTTGTTGGAATAGTTAAGCCCTAGATCATATAAAGTGGTCGTATGGAACATCTGAGAAATGCAATTTACGATCCGCGTGTTACCTAGAGCTTACCTTTTCAACCACAAAAAATGACTGAAATGTTTTGGGGTTGATTATTCAAAATTGGAAAACTGCATTGTATGGGCTGTTCAAAAAAATGGCTTTGCTCACTTTCATCAAAATAAAATAACAGTTAATTGGCAGCAGTCATAAATTATGTGTCGCCCTGTGAGGCAATTTTTTCGCGCTACACTCTGTCCCCTTGATTGGAATTTCAGTTTTAACATCCCTCGATGCAGCTTTCTCCTTGGCTGCGATATAACCTTTAACCATCGATTCCGTCCTTTCGGTGGAACGACGGTCGGTTACATGTCCTCCCTGACCAGAAAGCCCCTGCGTGGCTGTTGTTCAGGTTTCGCTGAGGGCTCCTACGCCGATGCTCTTTAAGGCCATCGGAGAACAAGGGTTGCCCTCGTTGTGAATCCTCGTGAGGTTGTGTTTTTCTCCGCGTGATCACACGCGGAGTTGTCTGGCAGTTCTGGGCAGCCACGATAAGGTTCGGTATAACTCTCAAACCATCGAACTGACCTCATAAGCCGCTCCTCGCAGGGTCACCTCATTCTGCTGCCTCGACAACGGGGGTCGTTTCTGTCTGTTTAGGATCGGTTCATTCGGGGGGAGGATGGTGTGTTGCTGAACGGAGACGCACGTCGAATGCGTCTGGCTCATGCATGATTAATGATTGTTTTCGGCCGCACAAGCGTTGCTATTACTACTTCTCTACACGATCGATAAGTTCGAACTGATCATACTACAAAATGTTATCCTGAGGCTCGTGATTCACAATTTCATTTCACATAAAAGTCGAAATTCGAAATTCGTATGCATCTGCTGAGTGCAACCGGAAGTTGGTACGCGGTCAAAGTGACTTAACATTCATAACCGATCGCTAGCCGATCGGGTGCACGTGCCTGCTGGTAGATAGTCTTGGTTCATTCTCGCTCCTTATACACCAGGTAATTAAAATTATTAGTACGGCATTAGCACACCGTGTGCGAGTCGTACGTAAATCCCACCGCAGAACAACGCAGGCAACAATGCGTCAACCGTGCTGTCCGCGGAGACCATGGTCCTCGATGGTCGGGCGTAAAATCCGCGCCACAGATCCGTCAGACTTTTTGCGCGTTCGCCACCGGGAGACAGACTGTTCAGGGTTTCTCAGGTCCATGATTAAGGCCTCGTCACTTCCGCTACGTGTCGTCGGTTCCATTGCTTCTTGGGGAAGTGACCTGTTCTGTGATCATAGAAGGATAGCATTATTCGGACAGCATCGCGCTAACCTTCGACACCGGCCTAATTTGAATTGATTCGCTTGATTCACAGCTGACCCACAGGCAGAGCGCAGTCAAGTGGCTGACGAATGCGAATGCGTTCCGAATGTTGGTGAGTTTGTAAACATACACACAGCCAGCCACAAAACGGTGGACGATTGTTTTGATGTGGAGTATGGCAACAGCGAGTTCGAAGCCTATGCAACTACCCATACCGAGACGGTTATCTTGTGTGCGATAGGCCGCAAGTGTGCTTCGGCTGCTAGTGTTGGTGTAGAGGTGTAGAGCAAGTGCTGTAGGTCATTAATTTTAATTGACTCAATTACTATCGGCCAGCAAGAGATGTACTGTGGAGGTTCATACCGTTTGCAGCGACAATGGTGTTGCGGTGATTTTTGTCCATCGCAATACGCTCGTTTGTTTAATAACTGTTGACTGAGGTATTTATCGGTCGCTACTTTACGTGTTACCGACAATTCATTAGTAATGAATAGTAGGAACTAATATTATTGTTTTGAATAGAATAATGTATGAGTGAGACTTAATGATAGAGATTCCATAACGAAGAGTGCCTAAAACGAATCATCTAAGATTTGGGAAAGTTTTATTTTTTGTTGTGTATTTTCTTAAACTTTTTGACAAAAATTGAATCATTTTTGTGGTAAGTTTGATCGTTTTATTAAAATAATATGAACAGATCAGACCATTTGAGCAAGCTGTTGCCAGCATCGCATTCACAACAGCTTATGATCACCAGCAAAAGAACAGTTTTGTACACAGAAGATCGGCGTTTGGATAATATCTGCTAGACAAAGGTTCATTAGATGATCAAGCCAAGTCGTGAGTGCGATATTTTAGCGAGCGTACCCATGGGGGCACGAGTGGGACAAACTTGTCCAGCCTACCCTCGAAGGTAATACCGAGCAGGTGATCCGAAGGGGGGGGGCTCAAGGCATTGGTAGGGAGGGTTGTAGTGGGTAGGTCCGGACTCCTCAGAGTTCGGAAATCCCACATTACCGGCTAGGAGCTCTCGCTCTCTCAACGGTGCCTATGAAGGTTTCCCGCCCCGTATCGAAAAAAAAATGAAAGAGATGATCAAGAGGCTAAGGGTGTAAAGGCTTTAAAATAACATTTCATTATCTATTTATTTAAAAGAAACTTCCTAAAACATGATCGAATCAATTCCAACCTGAGTGGTTGAATCAGAACGTCTTAGCGCCTGCAGACGGGTTTATCTATATCCTCACTGCTGCGGGTGGCTTATGAATACTTTGCGGGATGATTCTCCACGTCCGCCATTCTCATGACATGATTATCCCACAGGAGCTTGACGAAGCGTACGACAGTGAGGTCGTCGTCCAGTGCGTACAGATCGCTGTTGTAACGGTTTCTCCATTGTCCCTCCACACATACGGGGCCAAATAACAATCTGAGTCAGTTTCCATGTTTCAGATGCGTACGTGAGTACTGGGATTAAAAAGGTTCTGTGTAACTCCAGCTGTTTTATGTTATAGAGCGAGATTAGTTGTTGGTCCTTTACTCCACTCTTCAGAGTGTGGCTATAATTCTGCAATCGATCGAGGATCCGAAGGGCCGTAACTTGATAGATGTTTATACACACAATATCCAAACAAACAAGTTGATTAGCAAACTTACTAAAGAGCCCCGGAAGGGGTCCCTAATTTTTTACCGCTGAACTTGTTCACATCTCCTTAAAAACGAATTTTATTCAGCTTCTTTTTAAAATGCAGTAAACCTTGTCTGCTCCCAACATTTTACTATTCACTGTAGGTCTACCGTGAACATCAGGCACGGTAATATACTAACAACCGTTTTATCGTAATCAGCATATCGCTTATCAGAGCTGTATTTCAGCGGCTCTTGGGTGTCGTATGTAGATCTCTACGTAACAGTCTTTTTTCTGCGGCGATTGCAGACGGTTGCATTTTTTGAACATTGAATCACCGCACAGGTTCCGCATTTTTCCGCCAGAGAGAGCCACCAGTTCGCTGGCCGTGTTTTCGTATTCTGCCCCGTTATCGGACATTATTGGACATTTTCACAATTATCCCACCGCTCGCTGGCCGTAATTCATCCGCTCGGAGCGAGCGACCGGTGATCCGTTGACAGTTTTGCCAATAGAAGACCACAGCACCTGTCAATCGCCAAACCCGATAACGTGCGCGCGCGGACGCGAATGTGTTGGTCAATGATACTTTCTGCAGGAGGTGCCGACGAAGAGGACACGACCCGTTGGGCCGTTTTTTATCGGCCAAGAAGCCGTCGTTAACGTCGTCGGCCGGGGCGCGCAGATAATGTGCCGTAACGTTATAAATTTGTTGTATTGCCAATCGGATTACGATTAGACACCCTTCAGTGTTCGCTGTCAACGGATCGCGATCGGTGTGTCTCAGTGGTCGTTCGCTCGGCGTTGGTTTCCGGCCAGCTAGTGAGACGGGTTTCCTCCGTTTCCGGAGTCGTTCCGGGCGGGTCGCCTTGTCGGTGTGACTCAGTGAAGTGTACCGGCAGATTTAACGACGAAAAAGTGCATTCGTCGAGATGCAGTCCCAGTGGTACCCACCCAATAAGGGTGCCAATGGTAGTGGTAGTGGTGCGGTTGTGAGTGTGTACGACGGTGGGCACTACGGCGGAGAGAATGTCTCGTTTTACGGTCCACCGTCGATGGGAGGTTATCCGGAGAAACCGATTGGTCCGCGGTTCAATGGCGGACCCGGCGGATATGACGCTGGTGGTGGTGGTTCTGCTGCAACGCCTTACGAGTATCCTGGCCACAGGATCGTGCCACCTCAGCTGCAGCAGCAGTGTCCACCGGGTGGCTTATATAATCAATCCCAAATGCTGACTGCGGTGGCGCCAGCAACAGCCCCTAACAATGATTACCACCACCAACACCATCACCAGCAGCAGCAGCAGCACGGCTCAGTAACGGGTGGCGCTTATCAGCCCTTCTACCCGTTGGCCCCACAGCCTGCTGCACCTCCGTCTGCTTCTTCCTCTCCGTATAACACCCCGCCCGAAATGGTAGGCGCCCCGAATTTATCATCAGCCTCGTTTCTGGAGCAACCGTACGTGTCGGCGAACTACGCACCCTGTCAGGGACCTCCGCCATGGAACTACGCTTACTGCTACGGCTACTACGGACAGGAAGCGTGCCCGTACGTCAACATGGTCGATATGGAGGACTTCATGTGAGTAGCTCGCCACCCCGGATGGTTGTGGTCCCATCCCGGACCATCCTCAACAACGGGGAACAGAACAGTTGTGTGGCCCCTATGTGCGAGATAACCACGCCGACGAGTGGTTTTTGGTGGTGTGTGCTGGCCGATAACCACATGCCCAATCCTTCTCCTCATGGTTGGCACCGTGAGATTGACCGCTGATTGGTCGAGGTCTCATAACCGACGGGCCGCTTCGTGGTTTGTCTTCATTTTTTCCCCATGGTTCGCTATCTTCGGTGCCGCGGATTGGCCACCGCGTGCTGTATGCCACAAAATCCGTCCCACCGGGGGCCCATATCAAGAATCGATAACCGGAATTGTCCTTTTATTGTGGTTGATTATTTACCGAGTGGCAGTGGCGCGCCTATACCATTATTCGTGACCATCGCTGCCCGACAGAGGTTGCCCGTTTGTTGAAGTCTTCCGATGTCACTCACGACGGCGGATGGTTTCAATAAAGAAAATGATTGGCAATGAAAGCTTGTAACTATTGAAAATGATTGCAACAATGGATGGCTTATTAATATTCATTTTAGGAGTTATTTTCTGTGTTTGTTTGATTAGGAAAAATAAATAAAAAGGCTACCAGAAATACATTAGAAACAAGAAATATTCCAAAACGAATAATATTAAATGTACAAAAAACATAGGGCAATGCGACTGCCATGCCATGCAACTGCGAAGATGTTACGGAACCGACTTCTTCTAATACGAACACTGATTATCAAATATTAACATTAACTCGTAACAAGTATATTTATAAACACAAAACCGTACATGTTTTGATGGTTTTCTTCCCACTCTCTGGTGTTGGCGGAGTATTTTGTCGTTAACTAGTGCGCGCCCGCCGTCTAGAGGTGAATCGCCGCGGCAATAGTTTGTTGCCACAGCGCACTGGGCTCTGCGTTCGTTTGTCCAACGTTGATTGCCCCGGTAGATGTTTTAAGTTGCCGCGGGCCAAGGTATCAGCATATATCCTACGGGCAGCGTGAGTAACGTTTCCTAACGTCGACCATGTCAACTCATCATCGCAGTATCCGCACCCTTTATGGCCCTTACCGTGTGGGTAGCTGCCACTCGGGATGGACGGCGCGATCCGCCCGGAAAACGGTGCTATGCAAAGCGCAAGTATCACTATCTTGCGCGCAAAGTGTTTGCTCTTGCGCGTACCGTTTGGCAGCTATTTGCTGCCGTTGCTGCTGCTGCTGATGCTGCTGTCATTAAGTGATCATCGACGCCACCACCGTTCGGTCTGGCTTGGTCGGTTGAGTCAACAGAGCTTCGTTTTGTTCGGAACGCAAACAACTCCTGTCTCCGGGACTGGAATATCACCCCGAGATTTGAAACCATTTTCTTACGCCAAGGACGTGGTCCTTCAATCCAGTCCAGTGTTTTGTTCTGATAATCATGGAGTATTTACATTTTTTTTATTAACTACGGAATTTTATTTGCCTTGTGGCCATGATCATTTTGTAGCCCAACTCTATATTATTCTCGTCAGGTTATTAAGCCGGTAGGAACCGGAGCGTTTGTGGAGATATCCCATTTCTACGCATTCAAATCATTTTTCACGCAATGTGTTGCCGGCGTCGGAGTGTCACGATTGAGAAATCACTCTAGCATGGCCTTCGACATGCTACGGCCATATATCCTTCACTGCTCGGGCAAGTTCCCTTTCATTTTCAATCGGAAGTGACCGTGCACCGTGCTTGCGAATGGATTTACTCCTTTTAAGTGGCACCCAATAAATAGTTCTCAGCTCAGTCTTTGGCCTTTCCGTCGGATGCACAATCATTGCGGATTCCTCCAACTAGTTTGTTGAGAATTGTTTCAACCTACAACTAGTTGTTGCCTCCGTTTGTTCTTCTTATTTTAATTTATCTGTTCTTTCAAGTGTTGCATACCTCACCATTTTGTTCGCTCCAGTTTTGGTTTTCCCTGGATAGCGTTCTGTGAATCAACTCATCCTTTCAGTGTCGATGATGTATGAAGCAGCACGATTCCGATCAGCAGCCGGTGCGGTCACATGTTCATTGCGTCACGCCCTGACATTCCCACGGCCATGCATTTCGAGGCGGAGGCACATGATTCCTCGGTTGGCAAACGAATGTTTTCAAAACATTGCCACTATTTCGAAAATAGCTCGCCTTTCGTCGCGTGTATCGAGCAGATGCTTATTCAGCCATTAGAAATGTTCTCCCTGTTGGCACCGTGTGAAGTGTGTTGCTCTCGAACCAGCACTGCCCGGTGAAAGCGATAACGAAAGAGTTTTGGAAACGGTCGATCACAGAAAACGGATTAACCTATGATCTGGGAATTGAAATCATGTTCTACAAAAATATTGCAGTGCACTAAATCGTTGAGTTTACTATAAGACTGTAATTGTACACTTTATGGATTCTAAATAACGTAATGAGTTGTGAAATCATAGAAGCATGGTTAGTGCTGAATTATCCAGACACAAAACCGTATACAATCAGACAAAATTGGCCAATGTTACGCAATAAATTTTCTTCCACAACGTTCGCGAATATTAAACTTGGATAAGTTGTCGAAATGGTCAAAATTGACAATAAAAGGTTTCACCAGTTTTGGGTTTTGGGTTTTACATACTTTGGCCACCCAGAACTCGAAGTAGTGTCGCCCGAAAACCGCGTCGTTGTTACTTTTATACGCCTCACGATTGATCACACTTGTTCGTCGGCCGGTCATTTATCTTGCACGGTAACAATCAATGTGGAGCCTCAAATTTTATCAAACACACGATCGAAATGACCATGCAGATGCCACCTTCCGATAGGATGCAGACTTTTGTAACTTTTTCCCCGTAACGAAACGCGGACGTCGTCGCTCACTCACGTCTTCACGCAAAAATATGGCCACGGAATCTCTTAGATGCATCTTCTTCGGCTGGCGATAGACACAGTCACGTAACGGTTTGATCGTCCAATTGTTTCTGGCCAATCGCGGTGCATCGGTGCACACAGCGGCGCCGACCACCGGTGGGTGGTGGTGGGTGGTCACCGGGTTGCCGCCTTGCACCCACCAACATACTCGCAACGCCCTGCCGATAAATTAGTTAGCCCGAGCTCCGGTGGCCGGTCGGGCGCGGTTGTCTATGAAATTTTTGATTTTTATTTATTTACAATCGATAATTGGCCATCATCGCGCGCCCTTGGCTCGTCCAATAAACGATATCGAATCGGCGCTCCCGGTCTAATCGCTACGTGCTATCTAACGGATGTGAGGCCTGGTTTGCCGGGTTTGTGCTTAGTGATTAGAGATTGGTGCTGGCTACCACCAAATGGCCCATTCAGAATTGGCATAGCGAAGTTTTCGCAACACTTGGCGCCGAAGCTTTGGTATGGCTTTTTTCGTTGAGCTTTTTGCTCGGAGAGCATCCTTAGGAACTGTCAGTCGTTGGGTCAAGTGGGGCCCAGTTGCAAGTCGCTCCGCTTTGCGGCCGATCAGTGCAGCGGCGCAAGATGTGCAAAATGCTAAACACACCGGTTCGTAGCGGTTTGGCCTGAATTTGGCCACCACCTTCGCCTATCGCCAGTGTGCGCACGTTGATAAGAAAACGTGCTTCGCCCGTTGGGCCGTGCACGTTCTGCAAAGGGTCGTCACCGGGGACAACAAGTTTATCAAGCGGCAACCCACCGGAGAAATCGAAGAAATTGGGTAGTCCCAGTGAACGGTGAATAAATCGCCTCTTGAGTCCACTGATAGGCATAGGCGCCGATGGCACAGACTAATGGGACCGTGATAATCAACGTGCGCGATAACGTTTCTCACCACAATCGAATCGACACGCACTTCGTGTCACTGCCAATTAACGGTTGCGTGATAATTCGCGATGATGTTGAGTTGTTTGTAAATTCGCAATTATTCCGTCACCGATCGTGTTGTCCAACGATCGCGAATGAGACCGTCTTCAGTTTCAGGTTGCGGCCCCCCTAATGATGATGAATCGGTGCGAGGGGATTAAGCCCTTCACGTTATCGCGTCCCGGGGGCGCTCCGGGATGATTGATGAATGTGAGATTTTTTTTTCATGGCCAGTTTTCGAACTGGTGTGGGCGCGACGAAACGCAGCACACATCGGGTTCTTCGATGCTTGATGATTGATCTGTGATATGCACGAGCCATAAATTTAATTGATTTATCGAAGCTGCTCGCGGGGCTTACCGGGATTATGTTGTTGTAATTCACTCGAGGGGGATTTTTTCTACTTTTCTCAATGACACTGTATCTGGGCGGTCAACCCTTTTTTGTTTTGACCATTAATATTAACTAATCCCGTTACATTTCTATGCAGGAACAATGAGAAGCGCAAGGAAAAGTCGCGCGATGCCGCACGATGCCGCCGATCGCGCGAAACCGAAATCTTCCAGGACCTGGCCGGCCTGTTGCCGATGCGCCAGGAGGATGTCGAGCACCTGGACAAAGCCTCGGTGATGCGCCTGTCGATCGCTTATCTGCGGGCGCGAAACATGCTGGAACTATGTGAGTACCGATCGTACTAGTACACCATTTTATACACTCATAAGGCTTTCGATTTTTATCGGAAATTCGATATTTGCAGACGATAGCATAGCTTAGACGTCTTAATGTCTTCAAATATCGAAAAAGGATTATCTATTATACTTGAACGCGTGTATTACACATCAAATGTTAAAAACACATGCAAAGAAAACAAAATCATTGAAAAAAGTCCTGATTCTTCCTAAATATAATATATCCGCCAGTAGCATTCAAATTTCCCATTGTGCGTCGTGGCGATGAAGTTTAGTGCCACTCATTGCCGCTAGGTAGCGCTACTACGTTAACGCGGTGTGTGTCTTGGATATTTTTTACAGTCCCGGCGGTGTCTCTGCTATGTGGCAGCGAAACGATGAAAATCAAGGAAGATTGCGACGAGCCGATGGAAACAGTGGTCGAAAACAAACTGGATCTGGCAGTGCTCGGACTGGAACCGGAAAAGCTGACCTTATCCGCTCTCGATGGCTTTCTGTTGATCCTGTCGGCGGACGGCGATGTTTCGTACGTTTCGGAAAATGTCATCGAGTATCTCGGGATTGCACAGGTAAAAGGAAGGGATACCGTGGTGCCGATTGGGAATCTGATAATCCTCTGTTTATTTTTTATTCCGTTCACTGCATCCATAAATCACACTCGCAGATTGACATCATGGGCCAGCCGATCTGGGAGTACAGTCACCAGTGCGATCACGACGAGCTGCGCGAGGCCCTGAACGGCCGTCACCATTCACCGTCGGAGCTACTGAACGGGGTGGCCAACAGCGAGTGCCGGCCGATGGAGAACCGCGATTTTTTCCTACGGCTCAAGTGCACCCTCACCAGCCGCGGCCGGAGCGTCAACATCAAGAGCGCTTCGTACAAGGTGCTTCACGTGACCGGACATATCGCGTGCAAGGATAAGGAGGGCCAGCGCCAGCTGGTGTCCATCGCCCGCCCGCTGCCGCACCCGGCCAACATTGAGGTGCCGCTTGGATCTAGCACCTTCCTATCGAAGCACTCGCTCGGGATGCAGTTTAGCTACGTCGATGACAAGTGAGTTTGGGCCAGATTTATTCGCTAGTTTACCCACAGTTTTAACAACATCCGGCTTTCCACCACCAGAATGCTTTCGCTGCTGGGCTACGAGCCGAACGATTTGCTGGGAAAGTCGCTGTACGAGTGCCATCACGCCAGTGACGCTGAGCACCTGATGGGCACCTTCAAGCACGGTAAGTGCTGTCGTGGCTGTTTCTTTTTATTTGCATGCCTTAAGAACAAGAAATTTATTAAACCTCCTAACATGTATAATCTTGGCAACGTCGTCATCAACTTCTCTACTTTAGCATGCTGAAGACAGCCGAAAGACTGTATTGCCCCCAAAAATGTGATTTTACTTTCCTAACAACCCACAAACAGTGGTCCATAAGTTAGCGGGCTTTACTGCCACGCGTGAACCGTTTCCTGACGCTGTAAAGATTATCTTACCTCCGCCCTCTTTGTAGGTCAATTACGTCACAAATGTCACGCAGCCAGCAGCCTTCAATCTCTTTTCGCCCGTCCGAAACGGAAACTCTGATTGGGGCGTGTGGTTCTGGTTGGCAAGCGAGTTCCCGTACGTTCTGCCGAAAACGGTCAGGGACGCCCATGATGGTTCGAATGAAAAGTTGGCCGATTAGTGTACGCCCGGCCGTCGTGGCGGTCGTCAATTGCCGTAATTATGTCGTTTCGTCCGACGAGAACCGCGACGAGCTGTTGGGTGGTAGAAATGTGCGTTGCGTTTTTGGACAAACCGGGAGCAAACTGTAATTGAATACCGCTACCACTGCCACATACCGCGGTTGTTGCGTGTGGTCGTTCCGATTTCTTCCGCCTAATGTTGCGCACCTAATGTAGGCTGTTAGGTCACTTTGGTTCACTTTTTAGTCTCCTTCTTCTACGGACCAGGATCCGGGATCCATCTCTATTTTCCTCGAGAGTCCCTTCGCAGAGTCCTTCCAGGGCACACTTTATAGATTGGCAACACCAAAGCGGCATTAAAAACTGGCCATTCCTTTGCTACCCACTTGCCGCGCACGTACACACAGACAGAGAGTTACCACAAGCGTCCTTAATGACTTAATAGATTTCGTGGGTTATTAGCCAGCCCATCGCTCGCGTGGAAGAAGCAGGAAGTAGCTCGTAAAATTTTGCGACTAACAGTCAACTTTTTACTACCACCGAGCACTGTCCCGTCCCCATCGGGAACTCTGGGGCACTTTTTTCTCCGTGTACGGCCACC
This sequence comes from Anopheles bellator, assembly GCF_943735745.2. NCBI lineage: Eukaryota > Metazoa > Arthropoda > Insecta > Diptera > Culicidae > Anopheles > Anopheles bellator. Next base: position 12,102,766 of record NC_071286.1, on the reverse strand, counting down.
AGCGCAAGAAGCGGCCGGTAGAAAGGAACCAGGGCAAACCACGCCAATATTGGGACTACAAAGTGCAAACAAATATTGCTCCAAAGTTTGAGGCTCGACTCGTTACTGTGTCGAAAAATCGGTGGCGGTGGTCCTTGGTGGGCAGCGGAGCGCCCGGAATCGTAAAGATTCCTCCCGAATGCGGCCGAAGCTGCCCTTTTACGCTCACTACCCGCTGGGCAGCATTATTTTGCATCATCCCAATGTCCTGACTGTTCCCCAGAGGCACGGGCAGCCACGGTGGCAACTCTGACGCTTCCGGCTTCCGGGCGGGCGGGTGTATAATTTTGTCGTTACGTTCACTGACTGCCAAAAAAGCGTCGTCGTCGTCGTCGTCGTCATCATTTTGGCTTTCCTTCGTCGGAGAACTTTTACCCGCCGAACGCCATCGATGGTTTTTTGGGTTATGGCTTTGCGCAAATAGCTCACAGCTCAAACGATTCGCAACGAAACGAACACCAACAGAATGGCCGGAGGCGGATGCGAAATGAAAAGTTTTACCGTTTGATATCACAAATCGCGTATAATTTTTATGAAATTAATTCACGTCCATAAAGCGTGCGTGCACACGTGCGTATGCAGTTGTGCCAAGTGTAGGGCTTACCGGGAGCAACCCACAAAAACCTGGCTGCGCCTGGCTGGGTTTTTGTTTCACTTTTTGATGCCCCAGTCGTAATGTCTCGGCGTTGGAGGTGACGCAAAAGTGCGTATGCTGGCGGAATATCTTACGGAGTTTTAGGCATCTCTCGCTTCTTGGGTCATAATGCCCACGATGGCGGCGGTGTACGCATTTCGCCCAGGCCGCGAAGGGTAAAGTTTATTATGAAATTCTCGGCTAATAAAGTCAACACACAGCCGAGTGTTACGGCAGCGGTGGGTAATTTAATGTTAGCCACCCTCGCGATCAGGATTAAAACAAACTAAATTTAGGTCAACTTTCCTTGGCAGTGCACGGAGCATAAAGTTATGGCCTAGAAAACGGATTTGAGTAAATTTGGAAAGAACGTTTGGAGTTCTTTTTCGTTGGATTTCTTTTCACCACTCGGGGCTCTAGGTTCAGTGCTAGGCTACGCCGTGTTGCGTATTGTTGCGTGAATACGCACGAACGGAAGCCACGACTGTTTTTGTTATGCTCGAGGTCGGTGCTGCGAGTCTCGAGGTCCTCGTTAACTACATTAAAATCCGTCAATCGTTCAAACTGTGTCGTTGCATGGTTAAATGGATCGCCCAAAAATGCTCGTCTGCTCGTGGCCTGCTGCTGTTGCTCTAATTTGTTGCTCGAACGGATTGACGCTGTCTTCTCGGGGGACCGTTCACCGCCTTTCGTCTAAAACTCCCCGAGTCGGCTCCTGTATGCTAATGGTTTGTGGGTCCCTATGCTAGATCCCATCTTCCGCACGTTCCGATGCATTAGGTGATTGTTTTGCTTGATCCCAAACTGCCTTTCACCCGACGCTAGTTGCGCGTGCGACGGAACGGCAAATGTTCGATTTCAAAAAATGGCTTTCAAATATTGACGGGTGGGTAGCAGCAGCCACCCACAGCGGCCGGTCCCGGTGCAATGATCGTGTTTTGAAGGCAGTTTTTTTTTGTAGTTGCGCTCCGTGTGGAATGTGTTAACCTAGTTTTGCGAAACGTGTGCCGCTGCGATCTGAGCGGCGGCGTTTTGATTTCTCGTGCCGTGTGCCACTCGGGCGATGACAGTGGACGTTCCGTTGATGGGGTTGTTCGCGTGGCACCGTCATCGTCGATGCGTGACAGACGCGGATTGTTGTTGTTGTGGTTTAGGGCCACGGACAGGGATATACCAAAGGCTATGAATTCCCTCTGGCCGCCTGGTGTCGATCGATGCTGATGGGGATGCCGTTTACTGCCGAAAGTACCGCAGCAGCGCACAGGTGAATTGCTTCGTGCTCGTAGCGCGCCAGGAGATGAGAAACCTGTTCCCCACGGTCATCTGTCCGGTCCGACCCACCGGGTGCGATGTGCGATGTATGTCTCGCGCATTAGACGCCATGGAGCCGTTACCGCTAGGTAGCGAGGGGAGGTAAAAATCGGATCTTCCGACGAGTACCTGATGATTGTCGCCAGGTGGCCGCATTGCCATTGCGGCACATCGTTTCGGATGTGATGATGTACCGTGGTTCGTGCTGCCACAGCATAATGGACACCGAGGGACATTTTGTAGCGGCGAAGGTTGTCTACTATCGAGCGCTGCTGTCATATTCGGGACACCGAGCGGACACACGTGTAAAGTCGACGTAAATGGCCGACGCTAGGAGTTTCTCAGTTGCTCCAAAGTAAGGGACTGAACATGGAAGAAAGAAAAATGTTTAGCAGCAAGAAGGACAAACGACATAACAGAAAAACAATAACCATAGATTGGGAGATAGGTAAGCACATCTGGAAGAGACGATGTGTGATTAAGAGATCCTGGCTAAAGGTCGCTGGGTGTACGTTGAAGCTACCGAATCCCTGTACTGAATCGTCCTTACGAGCCTTTCAAGGGCCGCCTCTTGACCGTTGATGTCAATGTAATCACAAAAGGATCGTTTCAGCCGAATTTCAGGGTTAGTCAAGTAAGTCAGTACAGAGGCTCTTGGTTTCGTGCCAGCAATCAGCACTTCGTCAATTATTCAACTTGATTGATTGATGATTTAGTTGTTTCGATGATTTAGATGATTTAGGATTTAGTAGTTTCGATCCGAACAAATGGTATTACTTTTAATTTTTTCGTTTGAAGAAAAAGGAGTATTCTCGCTTCGGCCGCTCGGGTTGACCTATGGTCTTCGTTGACAATCGTTTTAAAACTTTCTCGGCTTTATAAAGATGTCTCGCTGTATGCCACCAAGATCCTTCATCCCTCTACGCATCCCTCTTAGAAACATTATCCTCAATTTGCTACGGCACAGTGTGGTCCGTTAGTTAATTGGTTAGTCGCGGCAATTAATAGCGCCACTGCGTGCGCTCTCGATAGCAATTTGAAGTTATTGTTTTCGACAAAGTAATTCAAAATTTATGAAAGCTGAAAAAGCCGATTCCTTTGGTTTGTTTCACAATTTTCCACCATCGCCTTATGCTGCAAGCCCCACTGGGCCGCTGCACCCTGACATCGGGCCGGGCGTCTCGAAAACAGATAATTGCAAATTAAACAACATTTAATTAATGAGCACCGGTCACTGCGTGGCCCTTGCGTGGTGTTTGAAGTGTTTTTCCCCTCATTAAACTGTTGGTGCGCCTGGCCACACTGCGAGCGGATAACGTCCACCGCGCTTAATGACGACGACCGGCGGACGTTGGCGGTGTTCCGACGGTCGCCGAACCGTCCGTTCCGTCCATCGTAATCGACGTTGTTGTCTAAATTTATTAAACATACCGAACGAAAATCAGATTAACCGCTCTATCTCGTGCGTATGCTCCATTAACGCCTGGGACCCGCCGTAACCAAAACGGGCATGGCAGGGCGGCAGGGCTCTCGTCGAGAGAGCGAGAGGGATGGTGATCGATATTTTTACGATCGATTGTCGTCCGCGCTGATCGATCGATTGGATCGCGCCGCGGGCCAACCATTGCGTCAGGGTCGCGCGCTCCTCGCGCGACATTCGACCCGCGCAGGCTGGCGTGCACTTCGAGGCCCTCTGATCAGGTGGCTGTGTACGTGTATGTGTGGCACGAAGTGATGGTGGTGACGTTGCCCTGCAAATGGTCGGCGTAATGGGTGCATTCGCTTAACCTCACTTAGTGGCCGCGGCCGTTGCGCGTGTTGTGGCGCTGACGAGCTCGTTTTAATTACTCCCGAGACCACCGCTTGTTGTAACCGACCTCGGGACTGCTCGTGGGGCGTGCATCTAGTGTTTCATCTATCGCGTAAATTGTCATCGGCCTGGCGCGGCGGCTGTGCGCGTCGAGCGTGGTCCGCTTAATTTATTCACCATTTACTTTGATTTACAAATTAAAAACATTTACCAGCGGAGCATGTATTCTGTTCGGCAATGCACGGCGAGAACTGGGTCACCGGCTACACACCGGCCCTAACTGCGTGTTTCGCGGTTTCGATTATCGGCGAATTTATCACGAAAATCTAAGGGCATCCAGACAGGGGCGAGCCAGCCGCCACGCACCGGGGGCTGCCCATATTATTGGCCATAAATCATCGAACGAAATGAATTAATTCACCGCGCCGCGTCGGGTTTTGTCTCATGTTGAGCCATTTTTCTTCTTTTTTCCCGCCGTTGCCTTTGCCATTTGCGTAGTTACGCACTGCCGGCGACCCGACCAAGGGCTCCGCGGTCGGGTGCGGACGCTGGAACTGGTTTCCCGTGTCGTGTGTGTGGTGTTCCGGCGTTCACGTATCCTGCGGCGCAATCCGATCCGAGCCGATGGTGGGCCGTTTTTCAATAAACAATTTTAGATAAAAATCTGCCCCGGATCGTTACTCACTCACGTGCTGCGAGTGCGTTCAGTGCGAGATTCGTTCCACCGATCGGCCGGGGGCCACCTTTTCAGGTGGGATTCGATGTTAAGGCAGCCGCAGCCGAGGATTGTTGATGCTGGGCATGGGAAAAGTGGATCAGTGAGCCGCCACCATGCACGACACGACGGCATCCCTGGCTCTGCTCGGGGACACGCAACGCTCGGGTGATCTCTGGGCCCGCGACCGCGAAACGGTGTCACTCCAGTCTGGCACTGGTTCAACATGCACCAAAGTACCGCGATCGATCTGCTGCTGCGGCGCGCGTTCGATAAATGAAAGCCTTTTTTGTTTTGGGGTTAAGTTCCAGTTACGTGTGGTGTACTTGTGCGCCGGTTGTTATGCTATTTCACATGCCCTATCCTATTTTTAACACACACTCGCGTGGTTTGATGATAATTGACCTGCGCCGATTCATTCGATTGGCCATTCGTAAATTAATCCAGTCCACGGGAGAGTCGGTCTTGTCGCCGTTTTCGTTTGCAAACGGGGAGATAAATGAAATACACACCACAAGCATGGCGGGTGGCGTTGGTGGCGTTGGTGGCCACTTGTAGTCCACGATGCTGACCTCAATTTGGCAAAAGAGATGAAGTTAAATGTTCGCCGAAATCGACCATTTGCAGCAGTAATGGATGAGGTCTGCTCTGCTTCTTAAAGTATAAATTTTCTTTCAGTTTCGCTTGCTTTGGGGTCCTAGACACACTCTTTAGTTTACATTACGTTTTATAAAGAGGGCTCACGTTTCAGTTCTAAGACATTCGCTAAAATTGCGGCCATGTAAATCTAAAGGGGTATTTTGTTTTGGTTTCAGTGAACATTAAAGTTTGTTAGGAAAATCATTCCTTTTGATTTCAATGACATTTATACTGCTCCTGCTGGCTGCTGTACAATGTTTACCTTCCAGGAGCATCTATAATACAAATAAATCTGACAGTTTTTCAACTCGAGAGCAGGCCACATTCAGTTGACCGTGGCATTGTCTCAGTTCTACTTGTAACGAATGTCCCTGCGTCCGGTCATCGCAAAATCAAATTTGAAGGGCATATCCCGCGGTGATATGGAAATTCGGAGTAGTCTGGCTTCGATTATGTTGTTCATAAACTTTTTTGTGGTAGTTCATCGGATTGGTATTTCTCAAAAGTATAATCATATCTTCAACCTATCTATCTTCAACTTCAAAATATTTGGAAATAATACCTTTTCCAGATATTCCATCTAGCTGCAATGCTACAGTCTTAACTTAAAGCCTAAGAATTGTAACAAACATAAGGTAACGGATCAAACGAAACGAGTAAAGATCATGCTTAAATGCGCATTTCAAAGCAGACCTATTAACGGACGAACATCGCATTTCATAACACGGTGCGTAAAATGAACAATTCGCACCGAAGGTCGACGCGAAGTAATAAGAAAGGACACCGGTCTCTTCCATTTATTTTTATTTCTGCAATCCTATGGAGGCGCTTAAATAAGGCGACGCTGATCGGGGCATGATGAATGAATGAAACGCGCACAGGACGCAGTGGCGCACCGCTGGGGTGGCCACCGGTTGATTGCTGATTTGTATAAAAATATCACATTTGTCGGCATCAAGCAGAGCAAACACGCGTTGATCTGCGGTGATACAAAACACGAAAATAAACACAAAAATGAGAGCCAGCCATAAACAGCCATACGTCGTCCCGCGGCCACCACGACCGAGCGCGATCACGTTCACTGTCACTTTCGACGAGTTCAACATAAACCGTCCACAATATGGCGCACTCGGCGTACGGCTCGACGTAATCGACGGTGTCAGAAATATGCGTCCACAGGGTTTTTATGATGCAGTTTTTGCAACCGTTTTATTTCGTGTCCCCACCATGTCCCATTTTGCGTCCAGCGTCCGTGCCGTCCTCCCCGCAGGCAGTGTCTTGGTTTGCGAGAGATCTTTTCTCAAGAATTATAACCCGAGCAGAGGGCGACCGCTTGGCCACTGGCGTCCGGGGGCGAAATTAAATTATAACTTCCAAAAATTGTGTCAGAGAAAAGGAAAACTCGTCCAAAACGACCCGAGCGTGGTTCCGTTTGTCTCGAGCACACACAGCGTATGCTTTCTTCTCAGGCGGTCGTTGAACTTGTGAAAAGTTGTTTTTGTTTCGCTTCCATCTTTAAGAATGGTGGAGCGCCGTATATTTAACTCAAGTTATGAGTGCTTTCTTGTAAAGCGTGTGGAAAACAGTGTGGAAAATATTGGACCAAAAAATTGGAGGCTACTTCATTCGGTTCGTAGCAAGGGGTCAACAGCGCCGTGTGTGCTCCAGTAATGATCGGAAAATAAGAAACGACAAATCAAACATGATTTTCCGCTCAATTTAAATATTTCTGACGAGCGACCGGAGAAGTTTCGTGGAATTCCGGTACCGTGAGCACCATGTTTGATTCATTTGCATGTTTCCGATTCATTGAGAAAAAGGTTCCCATTTTGTTTTATGTTTTGTGCGCACTCCCCGCGTAATGATGCCCTACGATGTGACGGCTCCGCAGTCCGGCTCTCCAAGAAATGCACAACGGCAACCAAGCAAAAAAAGGATACATAAAATCATTGCCGAAAGGATGAAAGGAGGGCTCGCCGGCGCGCGATAAGGAGGTAATACTGCTCCCCTTTTCAGGTCGAGTGGTTCATTTGGTGCTATTTGAATTTATTGAATCGACTAAATTACGTTCCCAACCGGATGCAGCTTTTTCGGCCGGGAAACTCGTTGGGAAACAAAGGAAACCGTTGGTCCAACGGAACGGTTTTTCCGAGAGAGTGGCCGAGTCGACGAGGAGCACATCCTGTGTAGTGGCGACTTCCCGAAGGTGCCACTTTCGTCGTTTGTTTCTTGCACGGGGTTCGCATTTCATTCGTCCGCCCGCCAGTGCGGTGGTTGACGCCATTGCAGACTTCAATTTGACGGGCGGGTGGGTTTTTTTCTGAGTTTTTATCGTTTTGTTGTTAACGTTAACGGCTGGCATCTCTTGGGCGGACTCCGCCAGCTATTTTGGGGTTCTATTTTCGAGCGCCGCCCGCCTGAAGATGCTCGTGCGGCTGTCACGGCGCGTGCAGTTGATGCAGTTTTGGGCCGGTTTTTGTTTTTCTTGTAGGCCATTTCTTCGTTTGAGACACGCGAAAATGAGGCCACCGGCTGTTAAGAGTGGTTTATGGTACGCGTGTACGGTTAATAAGGATGAAATGATGGGATTTTTCCATGCGTCCATTTATTTATTTATTCGTTACATAAACAGAGTCAACGGGCAACGTAGCTTGTTTGATAACTTACAGGACTTAAGTTTCAGCTTCGCATTCGCAAGTCACACCCAAGTCACGGGACACGTCAACTCGCAGAACAACACACGACCCAATGCGATATGAGAACAGCAGGACCACGTGAAATGCTTCTGAGTCTTTGTTTACGTTTTATTTTAAAAGATCGGAGTTTGATATGCTTATTATGCTGTGACCTTTGAAACGCTCAACTATCTGCACCATTTCGAGCAAAGCTCACTTTATTTGGTGCGACCATCGTGAGTGAGTGAACTTAATAGTTTGCTTTCTTCCGAACGATCTCCGTGCTGCTGGGGCTGCTGCACCGCACGCTGGATTAATTTCATAAATTATCCTTAATAACGCCATAATGGCAGAGTAACCGGCCGCCCAGTGTCGCCAATTCGTCGGGGCGCAAACGTAACGTGCTTTTCGACTCCGGTGCCGCCCCATTGGCACGCACTTGCAATTGCAGTCCCGGGCGGAGCGCTGTGCAATTTGAACGTGCCAAAATGTCCATCTCCGGTCGAGTTGAAGAAATGAAGCCCAGACACCACAAACAACCCTGGTTCGACTCGACTCGACCGCATGCAAGTGGAGCAGCAAATTCCGATACGGGTCTCCCGGAGGGGTGTCCGTTGCAGTTGCAATTGCACTTTGAATCGATCCAAAACCCAGAGAGAGAGCGAGAGAGCGAATCGCGTGACTCGCCGTTGAAAGTGACAGTCTCTCGGTGGGGGCGCCGGGCGTGCAGTGCAGTCAGCATGTGATTGTCGGTCAATGACCTTTCGAGTGCACGGCCGCAGCATGCACATGCTCGCTGCCCGGCCAATTCGCCAATGGATAACTTGTCCGCTCCGCGCTGCTCCCTGGAGGCTCTCGCCACGTTTTTGCATTTGCCATCGCGCGCCACTCGGCCGCCATTACGTAACCTCAATTCTCGGTGTCTTGCCGCGGCTGGAAAGTGCGCCACTCCTGCTTGCCGCGTGCCCCGCCTCGTCAGTCCGGGACCTTCACCAGCGTGAGCGTGAGTTTTTCGCGTCCCATCGCTGCCAACCCGCTTCACTTGGTCCGGACTGAAAAGGAGTGACCGACCGGAGGGCCGGGGCCGCCGGGCGAAAGGTTTCGGTTTCGTTTTTTCAGCATTGCATCCATTCTGTGTTCTGGGTGATCTGATTTGCGCGGAATCCCCTTTATTTTGCGGAGCTGCAAAACCCCCAAAAACCGCACCATCTTTTTATGCGCCGTTCGAGGTTTATGATTGTCGAGGTCAGTTTTTTGACGGCCAGCCCGGGGTGGGGCGGGCATCCGTTTTGCTGGACAAGAAAAACACTTTTCTACGCTTTTCCAGGCGAGGAACGTGGTGGTGCACGCGGCGGTTGTAAACTAAACTCCGAGGGTGATTTGAAAGGTTTCCGAACGACGACGGCATGACGTCAAAATTGTACTCGGGGCTTTTTTTAATCAAAGTAATTGTTCACGAAGATGATCGCCTCTCCATTTGACGAAAATCTCTGTCCTCCCTGCGTAATAATTTCTGTCCTCCCTGCGTAATGGATGAGGGAAGAAAAATAAGCCACTTGAGACTACCTTAAAAGCTCTGCTGTATCCCTAACTTGTTATCGGATTTTGGACGTCCCGAATAATCATCGTCACCTCAGCCACGCTTACGGCCACGTTTAAATTCAACTACCTAAAATTTCGCAGTGCCAAATGCTGGCACAGAGCCCCCATACACAGAACACCTTTCATCTTTGATTTGCGTAGGCTAATTGTTTGCGAAAAGCTAATTAAAACAGAGCGCTTCAAACTGACTGAACTGCCAGAAGATTAACAACCAAACTCACTGTCTTTCACTTACTAATCTTCATGTTGAGGTCGGAAACACATCAACCAACCCATTCGTTGGACACTTTTATACGCTGCTTGCTGCTGACCCCGAGAGCCCCGAACGCCGGACGTGCCCCGAATGGCTGGCGGAACCGTCGCCGCCCGCTCGACGACGAGTTTTACTGGGGTCGCCCGCCAATCTATATTATGTTGCTTTATGCGGCCAAAAACTCCCGCATCGGCATCGTCACTGGCGTGGCAAGGGTCCAAAAAGTTGTGCTCGTTGGACGCGTCTCCAGTATTAGCAGCCCATTCGTGTGACTAAACTGTTGGCGACTGTTTTATGAGTGTGTAAAGTTGGTTGGTTCTGCTAACTCCAACTCGGTGTTTTTCGCCCAAGATGTTCGAAACTTTTTTAACTGTTTTGATTTTGGACGTGCATTTCTTCGAGGGCGGTGATTAGCTTGTTGACTGACGGACGTGTGTGCCAGCGACAGCGCCGCCTTTTTTTTGGGATGAGTCCTTCATCTTAACCAGGCTAAGGTGGCTAAGGAAAGTGCAACGCTTTATGCTACCGGCTGGAGCTTGTACTTTCGAATTACCTTCTAGTGTTTAAGCGCCCGGGAGTGGTCCATAATGTCTCTTTTCATGTGCTGTAAAGTACTGGGACACACTGGACTGGACACTGAACCGGCAACAAAGTGTTACGTTTTACGCGGTGTCCAGTTGAGGTCGCCGCCAGACCGACGAGCATAAATATGCTTCGCGTCGTGTCGTTTTGTTTCACGTTGCCAAATATGTTTTATGAGCAATTAAACGATATATTTTACGGCAACTCTTCCTGCGCACTTGCGTTGATGGCCGTCGCCGCGTAGGTGGGTGTATTAACTCGTGGTTTTTACAGACTGCCTCAAAATGTGAGAGGATGCATAAAAAGCCAGCAGCGCCCGTAGCTGGCTGGCGATGATGAACTTTGATTTAATGATACGCTTTATTTTTATTTATCTTATCAGTGGCAGTGTAGACGGCGGCAGCGCATAATGCTGCCGCTGCTGACTGATGTAACTGATATGCTGTTTGCGCTCAGGACGATGACAGTGCGGCCCGCGGAGCATGAAGAAGCAGCAGCAGCCAAACGCCAATCAGTGGCCCCAGCGCAGTCTCTAATGTGTTGTGGGGGGACATGCTGGATTTTTTTTGGTATGCTGGTTGTGGTTCCTTATGTTGGCTTAAATTACCGGGCTGCGGTCGATGCCTTAGTGCTTTGCCGTCTACCCTGGGCGCGTTGCATGCAAAATAAATATTATTCAAGATCCCGCCCGAATGTACACGCGAAGAAAAACTCCGTAAAGGGAAAACTCGAGGTGGCAAAGGACTTCGATTCGATTCCATTACGACGGGGTTGTGCTGCACACCACGTCACGACGACCAATCGTCTCCGTGTGTCCTCGCCGTCAAGGACGACAGAAAGCCAACGGTTTCCGTGGCCGTTGCCCTAATCAGAGCCCACGTGTACGTGTGTGAGTTGGTACATCGGATTTCGGGGTGATTTTTTTCGGGGTTGGGATAGGTTTGCATTTCGTGTTAGGGTGGCCACTACGACGAGGACGAAGACGACGACGGCACTGCATATCGGTGGCGTCCATCTTTGCGGGGTTTCGGACGCTTGAGAGTTGTGTTTACCAGTTTCGTGTGGCTTTTGACTTGTGGGGTGTTCGATTGGACGCTGCTTTCGTTGTGCACCCTTCGTTTACACAGCCCCGCATCGGTTGGATGGACGTTGACTTTGGCTTTGGCCCTGGAGTGCTCGTCGCCTTGTCAAAGAATCGAGTCGGATGTGCAGAGAGAGAGAGAGAGAGAGCGAGGACGATAGAGCGACTCTCTTTGTTGCGCTATATGGAAATGTATTTTTCTATCGGCTATTTTCCTTGTACATTTTCATTTCCATTTTAGTTTTGCAGCCCTTTGCAGCTTGCGGCACCACGATCGCCATGCCATCGTGTGGCGATATGCATAGGAATTGTACGGACCTGGACTCTCCGAAGATATTGTACTCGGTTTTGATACGTCGGGTTTTGTGTAGAACGATGTTGACGCGTTGCCTTTTCTCATCGCAGCCCACCGTAGTTCTCCCTGCGGCGGGCTGATGGCAAATAGTGTGAAAGTGACAGAGGAAGTTTTGGCCACGGCCGAAATGGGGTACCCGTTGCGCACGGTGGGGAATTTCGGAAGATTCTATGGACGTTTTGGTTGCTTTGCATGTATTTTTATTATATTGAACATTTTTTCTTCATTACACGCGTTAAGGTACACAAAATGAGCCATTTTTCGATATTTTAAGGTATTTTTGCGCCCGAAGTTATGCAATCTGCATGACTCCTGCTCTTATTAAAATCGTAGTAATGAGCTTTTAATCGGTAGCCTACGTATTCTTTTCTTGCCAATTCCATCACCTAACTTACAATCTTAGTTAATTATTATATATTTTCAAGAAATATTACTGAAATTCTCAAACTTTGAAGTCGACTTATGTCCGCCATTTGCCCGTAGTGTTCAGCACACGCTAAAGTAACCGGCTTCATTATTCATTTGTTATTTTCTGATGGTTCCACCAAAACTCCATCTTCCCTTTGTTGATGGTCCAATAATCGGTGGGCTACGTTGCCTTGGCGTGCCGGTCGATTTGAATTTTGTTCGTCGCGCGGCCAACAACTATGATGCCAAAGATTGATTAAAGCCAAACTTTGCCCCGTCAAAATCCTCATTTTCCTCCAAATCTCGTTCTCAATCTGTTGGTCTTCTATAGTTCTTTTTTGCTCAACTTAATCTATAGTTTATTAGCGGGAAGTCTGGCACCGTTTTGATTCTCTTCTTTAATCCGAATGCCAATTGAAGTCTGCTTTGGCGCGCCGGAGAAGCAATTTATGTAAAGTGTTTGCTCGTTATACTTGCTTTACTTCAACCTCTATCGCTAACCTTCTTATCAAGAGTCGAGTCAGTCTATTTATGTTTCAGATTGTCTATCAACAAATGATGAGCCACAGCAACTGATGCTCGGAATAATTAAGCTTTTTTATTCGGTGCTTGGCTTGAGTCAAACTTATTTACTCATTTTTTATAGTAATTCAACTTGCTTCACTTTATAACTCGAAGCTTCAGTTGCCTTTCTGATCCACCAACTCACTGGATCAGCCTCGGTGACTGGTACGACTGCTGCTCAGAGCGGTTGCGAACGGTCGCGGTCTCGGCGGCGTAACTGACCTACAAAGCGAGAAGTCATGTTCACTGTGGTCATGATTCGAACCCCAAGCCCTTCCAGCCCAGCCCCGGACAGCATCCCCGAGAGTCGCCTGCGTCGATCCGAGCGGTCGGTCGTGACGGGTTCTCTTCTAAAACCGCATCCGCTGGGTCGTGCGTTTGGCGTCCGTTCGAACGGTCGAACAGAACATATTTTAATTATTGAGAAGGCCACCACGTGACGTTATCACAAGAGTCTGTTCTGTGCCAAGAGTGTGTGCCGAACGTGCTCCCCACTGGGGGACCGTTTGGGCTCACTCGCCAAAGGATGTGCGCCGTTCAATTTTTATTTCCCAAAAAGAAAGTCGAGCGAGGAACCATATGGTGGTGTGGTGCTGCTGCGATGGTGACAGGTTATGCAAACGGCCTTCGCAGGACACCCGGGGCACACACCGGCGCACGTAACCTGGCGTCTGGTGTGACCTAACGGGGCCGGCAAAGGATCCGCAGGCCCCGCACTGCAGTTCGGTAATCTGTTTTTCGTGTATATTGTCGCCCAGGTGGTGTCGTCGTCGTCGTCGTCGCCATAGTCAACGGCAGCCGTGCCACTATCGAGGGCAGTTATAGTGGCACTCACCTGCCTCCTGCTACCAGCTACTGTCGATGGGGCGTTGTGGGTGAAGAGAATCATCAAATGTTGCCCGAAAACGCGTCAAACGCTGCCACGAACCGAGGGTGGTCGGCGAGCTCTCTCTCTAGAGCTCTTTACATTTTGTTGTTGATGGGTCCCCCGTTGTGGGGTTTCTTATGCGCCACCGGCACCCTGTTCAGTCACGGGGGCCGACTTGCCGAAAGCGTATCATTTCGTGCATCCCGTCCCGGTGTGTGTGCTCTCGGTCGTGCTAAATCGTTTGTTTATAAAGCAATCGACCCATCGCCGCCGCCGCCACCGGTCCTTTGTCTAACCGAGTCCTGCTGATGATTTTTGGGCGGGGAGCTCTGTATTTTGGTCTATTTTCTTCTGATGGCGTCCATGGAAGGACTACCCTAACACCGCCGGTGGCACTGAACTGGAGTTTTGAACCCACCACTGGCATCGTTCTTGTGATGAGGTAATTTTTCGAGCATCTGCCTTCCCCGAAATGGCCTCGGAACGTGCGATCCGAGAACGGGCGGACGGGCGGTCTGTGGGACTCAGTAATGATAGGTCCCCTGGGGAGGATGGTGGTTCCGCGGTGGTGGCACGTGTGTTGACGGAACACCTCCGCCACAGAAGCGTGGCTTTAGGGGTGATGTTTTTGGGGCGGGCGACTGATCTGACCTTGCGCCTTTGCGCTCGGCTTTCGGTTGCGTGCCTGCTGCGGCCTGGTCTGGTGTATCCTTGCCACGGGATAATTGATGTTCCGTTGTGGGGACAAGCGAAATGAATGTCGGCAACGATGATGCCCGTTGCCGATGCCGATTGAAACATATTTTTGCTACAAACCAGTCAACCAGGGGCAGAAGAGGAACGAAGCGACAGAGAAAGCGAGAGAGAGAGAGAGAGAGAGAGAGAGTCAGCTGACTCACCAGCTGGCACAGCATGCTGAGAGGTACTGGGATACTTTTTCTTTATTTTTATGAAAATTTCTCGTGGCCTGGTGTTTGTGTTTGTTGAAACTTTTATTGCGCTCCGAACAATGATGTTTATCCTACGGCTGCAGCGCTTTGTTTTGAAAGTTAGATTACGCAAGTCAAGCGGTAAGTCGGGTCTCTGCAGGAGTGGGTTTGGGTAAGCAACAGCACGTGCGCCATTGGTTAATTTAATTACTAAATTAATAATCATAATAATTATTATTTTAAAGAGTTTAATTTCAATATTTATAGAAGATTTCAATATTTATAGAAGATGAAAAACGAGGGTGAAAAATGTATTTTAGTCAATCAAAATTTAGATATGCAGTTCAAAGGTCACTCTTTTTTATTCGTTTTGTTGTTGGTTGCTTACACCAACCAACGTTGAACATGACGTTCATTTATAATACATATGATTTCTTTGTCCTTGTTATTTTTATCACTACCTAAGACGTTCGTCATCGGTTCTGCTCACAATATTTCAAAATAATGTCCCCAAAGATTGAATCAAAATGTCCTTTAATCATCATATTATTATTCTTACAACGTTTAACTTAAGTGTAACGTTGAAATGTAATGTAAGTTTGAAATCGGTTCTAACTGTAGTATTAAACTCGTTGAACTCCAATTTGACCATCAAAATGCTTTCCAAAAGTGGTAAAGCCTCCTCTGTGTCTTCCATTTTGTCTCATCCAAAATTACCCATTGGTTGATTGTTTATTGATAAAGATCTGTTAGAGTGTTATCAACACCCGTTCGGACCAATCAACTCCAATTGACATCGCGCGGAATCGGTAATGTAAGATCCTAACGGCAAAAACAGAAAAAGGTTGCTATTTTTAGCCACCAAACCGTTTCTTGACAACAACAAGGTGGACACACTTTCAGTTGATGCCATTTGCCGGCCGACATAAAACTGTCTCGTAAAGCAACCCATTTAACACACCGCGTTCCACGTGTCTTTCGGTGATCCTCCTGAGCGCGCCAGGAGCATCGCTGCTCGGGAACATCTGAAAAAAATTAAACGATCATGTGATGTCGGATCATCTGACATCCGCGCGTCATCGAGGTAACGGAAGCTTGATGATGGTTTTTCTTGGGTTTATTTTGTAACCAGCAACCTACACGGGAGAGTGCATTTGACCCTCTGATCGAATCAACCCGCACGTCGAAGGGTACGTGTTATGAACATGCAATTATTGGCGAAAACACCGATGAAACCAGTTAGTGGAAATTCAATTTACTGAATTCTTGCAAACTTTCGTTAACCCCGTCACGAAGGGGTAACAGAAATCCCAAAAACTAGCCTTCAACCCATACCGCAGCAGCGATGGGTAAAAAATCGGAAACATACTATGGTCAAAGTTAAATCGGTTATGTTTCGCGCATCGCGTGATCCTTAATCGCGGCCCAGGGGCCCTAGCACGGCCAAGTGAAACGGAGCACGAGTCGAGAGCGAGTTCGTGCGCGTGGCGAAATTAAATCAATTGAATCGAAATGTTAATTTACTTCAATCGAGCTTCTCGCGTTTCGGTCCATTTACCCCGTCCGCGTTCGTCCGGCCACCGCTTTCGACAGCAGCTTTATGGGCCACGCTTCTTCCTTCCAGCTGCTGCTCTCCGTTTATGCTAGCTTCTATGCTTCTCCTGTTGCATCATTCCCGGGGGTTTATTTTTTGTGCACATCCCGGGGTAGAAGCTCCGTTTCATGTGGTTTCCATTTCGTGTTCTCCATTTTACGATGACGCCCGGACACACTGACGACTCCCTTTGTCCGGACTGCCAAATTGACATTCATATCGGCGAGGTTCAAATGCAAACCTTCCGAATCGGGCGATGCATCTGCGTCTTCGTCAGCCAGAACCAGGGCGAGCTGCTGTTGAGTTTCACTCCTGCCGAGGACTACCTCAATGTATCTGTTCACCCTCCGATCATCGTTCAGAATGTTTCGCCATCGCCCCGGCAGCGGCGGTAATCGAATCGTGGTGCTGCTCTCTCGGTCCTGCAGTCATGACGTGGCTTGGCTGTTAAGAGAAATAACGAGTTAAACAACCGTTTCGAGCGGGCTTCGAGCCGAGAACCGAGAAGCGAATGGGCGCACTAAAAGGATGCACATTTCACGTCAATTGCAGCCGTCAAGGATCGTTACCGATGGACTCTCCTAGCCCGCGCCATTTACCGCACGGCACACATCCGCTCTCGAGATGGAGCTGCTTTCATCGAGCGTAACGGCATTAGCATAGGAAAGTGCTTCGCCCCCAAAAAAGGAACGTCAAACGTGCTCCCCGGATCGGGTCCGGTTTGGGATTCACGGTACGAATATTATTGACATATGGCACTGGAATAAGAAATCAAGCTTTGCCTGACTCTGCTAGAACTGTCACCGTCAGACGCTAGCGGGACCATCGGTCGGTCGGTCGGTCCGAAGAGGGACGCCCACTGTGGCGCTCGACTGGGGTGGACTTCATTTTTCTTCCGTCAATTACCTCAATCCAATCAAAACGAGCGCTCCGGCCCAAACTCGGTCCGCAGAAGTCCTCGGGGCGGCCCGGTCATGCATTTTTTAATGGCACCTTCCGCACTGGGTCTCCAGGGGCCTTGCGAAGCTGGAGTTGCCACCTCCAGCGATCTTCGATTAGTCGGCACAATTCATCTTCATTGGTGCTGTCAAATTTTTCTTCATCTCCAGTGGCTGCTCCGCCGCCGGACCGTATGTCACGGATTGGTGTAAGAGGATTTCTCGACACGGAGTGCGTATTACTGGGGGAAGGAGCATGGTGAAAAATGACTACCGGCTAACAGCTGCCCGCCAGTGGCGGCTAATCGGCTGATCGGCCCATTGATGGCTAACGCGAACGAGAAGGCGAGTAGATTCGCTGGAGTAGATTGGTGTCGGTTGGTTGGATGACTGGCTAATCCTGGATCGGGCTACTCCTTGTTGCTATCCGCTCTCGCGCCCAACCAAGCGTCACCAAACGAGGCTAATATAATTTAGTGATAATATTGAATTATGGGCGAAATTACATCAAGACCTGGGGTGGTGCTGCGCTGAACGCTGCCGTCTTGCGTGGGTTGCGTTCCCAACTGCACTCAACTCCGGAGTCGACCGGCGGCACAACACACACAGGGAAGTCGTGAACAAAATAAGAAAACTGGGAAGTGGCTCCTCTTTCGGGGCTCTCTCAGGTACTCAGGCAGGGTGGCGACAACGGTCCTTCGACGACTGTTGACCGCGATGTGATAAGAGCGCAGCCACCGTGCATTGCGCCTCAAACACGCAAGGCAGCCGCCTTACCCTCAAGGAGGGAGCGTGGCGTGCAGCGTGTGCTGCATGTCGTAAAGTGCTGCTTCTTTATGCAGTTTCATGTTTTTCGTCACCGGAAGGCGATAAAAATTTAATCACATTTACTATTTGTGTCGTCGTTGCCGCCACGGACAGGAAATGCTGGATCCGGTTGGGGACCGGGAGCCCGGTGTGTCTCGAGATTGTAGATTGCAATATTTATGTGTCATATTGAAAGCGCTGCCAGTGTCGGTTTTATGCGACCATTGACCGGTCCGCGAACCGTTTTATTGCCACCACTGGGTGGGTGCCACAAGTGGCCAGCAGCAACATTAGTGCATGATTAAAGGTGGCGTTCGTCCTCCTGTCTGCGAACAAAGGCCTGATTAGCCTAAAAGTGTTTGTGAGTGTGTGTGGCACAGAAGCACATTACTTTTAAATGATTTACTTAATATGCACCACACTACTCTCGGCAACCCGGAGCACCGAAAACGGAGTGTACGACCCTTGGCGAAGAGTGGCATAAAGCTTACGAGTTCCCCGGGCTTTTTGCGCGGTCCGTGGTCGGGTCGGGCTGCGGTCTTCTTTGTGTGTTTGGCAGTGGTGCTGGGTGGCTGGGTGCTTTATGCAACGTCAATCATTGGCATTGGTGACGTTTTAAAAGTCATAAAAAATAACCATTTCTGGGCCCCGGCGAGTGTCGTCCTTTCCGCGTCCTGCTGGAGGGAGCTTCTTTGTTCATGCAAATTGATGCCGAGCGAGCAAGCAACGGAAACGGTTCTTGCACCGTCGTGCACCGTCAGAACATATCTAATTTTCCATCGCATTCAACCCGGCGAGACGGGACGCGTGGACGACAGGACGCCGTTGGTGATGGTGGTGGTCGTAAAGAATGCAATCATAATGCAACCGACCGTCAAGTGAACGTTTAATTTTCCTTGGATTTCCTCGGCAGCTCTCGGTCGTTGCCGGTCTTCCGCTCCCGAAGAAGCCTCGAATGTAGCGGCTACTCGTAACAAAAAGACGGCTCATTCCATTCGGTCGCGTCGCGACATTTTAGTTAATCAACTCTGGCGATTCCCACCCCCGGTTGGGCCGATGGACGTTTTTCCAGCACATCGGAGCATGAGTTTTAAAAATTTTCACTCAACTTGTTGGCTCGCTTCGTTTCGAACGGTGCTTGGTCCCAGGGAGGTCCCACGAAACTTTCGCGTTTTTGTTCCATAAAAAACATAGCGTGATGTTCCAACGAAATATGGCCACCCGGTTGGGTGCAGGCAACGCCGACGCGCGGGTTGCACCAATTCGCTGAAATGTCAACAGCTGCACCGGCAGTAACAAATTCATTGCGCCGGGAGTGCGGTAGCGGCAGCGAAGAAAGATAGCTTCACAAGTCACCGGGCCGGGCGTCATTTAGGTGGAGGCAAAAGTTGGATCGATTGTTTCGTGTTGCCTTCGGGAAACAAAATTTTGAGAATAAGTAATTAGAAAATTCTTATCTGTATAAGAGAATCAAATAGAAACCCAAATGTAGGCATTTTGAAGTTGATTTAATCGGACTGATAATTTCTGAACAATTTTGGTAAAATATACCTTGATCATTATTTTTCCATCCTGTTTGGTCCTCCAAATCTTTCGCGATTTGGAATTTTAATAAGTTGGGCTATTTTGTGCTCATTTGTTACTGGTTGACCAGGGGATCTGACTAGCGTTGCTCGGCCTACGGTCACTTGAACGTCGTAGACAATCTCATCAGACAATCGGCTTTCGAATTTAAGATCTTGACATTCTGACACTTCTTACTTAATACTAATCCAACAAATCTTGCTTCTTTGGTACAGTTCGATGTTTAAAACGAAGACGAGACATGGATTCATTTTCATCGCTCCATAGTTACTATTTCAGTCGATTCAAGATCAAGATCTTGATTTACATCCTTTTTTTAAATATATTTTTTAAGTTCCAATAACATGAGACAATTAGTGAGGTGAGCCCCTTCATAAAAATAGAAAACCGGGCCATATTTTCGTGCCAACCCAACGTAACACAAAGTGTCAGGTGTGGTGTGTGTGCCGGGATGATGCACGGTTTCCTTTATCTCGCGGTCGGCGCGCTGTGGGCTGTGGCCCAAGATTTGAGTAAAATTTTAACATCCTCGATCCCGCGCAAGCAATAACGCCGAAAGCGTATCAGTGTCAGTCGGCGGGTCCCGTTCCGGGCGACCGAAGCAGCAGCAGCAGCGAAACTATTGCCGCCTCCGGTGGCTCAAACGGGAAGATGGTTAGCTTTTATGTTTTAACGATATTACATCAACATGCACACACACCACCACCGCCACCGCCACCAGGCGGCGGGCTGCTTATCATAACATGATCCGTGCCTGAAGGCGAAGCCCTTCTTCGCTCGCTCGCGCTCGGCTTGCGGTGCAGAAAGGGAAATAAAATCCTCAACATTAAACAAAAAAAACGGGAACTGGAACGGTTGGAACAAGAAAGGAACTGTGCGATGTGCAAAGGACGGAAACGTCAACGAACGATGTAAAAAGGTATCACTTTATGGCTCAGGCAGAGGGAACCGCATGTGGCGGCGGTCCACCGACAACCGGGTGGAACAAAAATAAATTGATAATGATAATTTACTTACAGACGAAAGGAAAACATCAACCCTCTGCTCCAGGTAGCGGGCCGTGAGAGGGAGAGGATGATGGCCGGGGTCATGTTTCAATATTTTATTATTTTAATCACGGAGCATTTATTACGGATGCGATCAGACGGATGGCCCAGGGTCCTGGGCCACGGGCCACGGGTGCATCATCGCGCATCCACTTCTCATCAATTTGATGAGTGCTCTGCATCCTGCAGCACACCGAAAGCTGCTCTAAGCTTCTTTGTCTCCCGGACTAAGGTGAAGTGGCACGGGCCCCGATCTCGTCGACCCCCGAAAAACGGGATCTCCATGGGTTGGCCCTCCCAAAGGGCCTCCCTCCGGTGGCGATATCTGTGAGCTGCATGCTGATGCTGTGCCCCTGATACGTGCCCGCCGGTGTTGTTGGCTTCCAGGGCGAGCCCGGCGGATCGTTAGCGCATGTGAGTTGACGAATTGCTTGGTGAAGCGAAATAATTTATCATCGTCTCATAAAGTTAATTGAATTTTGCACGCTCCCTCGGGGAGCGGACGGAGGCCACACTGTCTAGTGTGTTGACATAGGATCAAACCCGTCCCGTCCCGACCCAGGGAGTTTAAAAGTTCGAAAATCCGTCCGTGTATGCACTTCATCAGTTCAGTGGTCTTCTGGTGGTTGGCAAACTGCTGCTACTGCCGTTGACCAGTTGTGCTGCTGATGACACATTGAGCCATGCGGCGGGCTCCTCGAGATCCTGGAGCTTGTTGCTGCTGCTCGGTAAGTGAGCGTCTATTTATTAACGGAAACCACTCTCGATGGGAGGATGGGAAGGAAATCCGTTCCCGTGCGGAACGTGCGGATTTATCTCGTGCCAAGTTGTTTGGTTGGATGGAAAACAACACTTCAATCATAAAGCTTTTCTGTGGGTATCAGCATAGAGCGCTTTATGCCACACACTCGAGCGGAGTCGTCGTCGTCGTCGTGGTCGGGATTTCTCGTGACAGAAGGTGATGAATGAGGTGCGCCCATTCACGTCAGGACGACCGCTACAAGACGCATCATTAGTGGGGATTAATCGCTGCAGAGCAGTGCAGCCCTATGGCGGCGCTGCGCTCGACTAGCTCGTTTAGTCAGATTAGTTTTTATTGTTTGATAAATTATGTGGTGCTGCAGCAGTGCCGTGTCACAAACTCCTAACCAGCAGGATCCTTCCTGGAGTGGCTGTGTTATTGATATTTTCCTTTGACTTGTGCCCGCACGCCCAATCATCGTCTGCGAGCAGCACCATGTTTAGATAATTAATTAATGTTTCCAAATCTCTGTCTGCGTCGTTTGGCTGCAGGCGGCGGGACTTGCAGGACGATGATATTCCGTTTTGCTAAGTGTGTCTCAATCAGCACAGTTTACTCCTTTTAAGGGGGGCCAACAGGGTGCACCTTTGTTTGCAGTCAAAAAGGGGATTTTCTCTGTTGACATAATGTGTTCGTTATATTCAATTGGAATTATCCGTTTTTACTTTAATTGACCTTCTCAAAACATTCCCGATAAATTCGATATTTGATTGGATTTTTCTATTCCCCGAACAAGGAGAAACATTTTAATAAAACAAAATTGAAATCGATCAACAGAATGGTTTGTTCGATATACCGATATATATGAGATGAAGTTTCAAAAAAGAAGACACATTTCAATTTTAGACAATTTCGACACGACAATTTTCAAGAGAACCACAAAATAGTTTTATTTGTATTAATCTCCGTTAGATTCTACAACCTCTCAGGCAAAAAATTTGTCCAAAAGATTTTGTAGGACTCTCAGGCGAATTGCGGATTTTTTTCCAATAAAACTGTCTTTGTTTCGGTGAAAATCATCCCACAATTCACACTATTAGCGGTATCGATTGCGTATTTCATGGCTTTAGCGATGTACGTCAGTACATTGTCTTAACCGCGTCAACAGACGATACTATTGATACGAATAAATTCTGTGGCTTTCAAACAATGTAAAACTGTATCCCAAACAGCATTCAATGTTTATGTCCACTTTTTTCCAAACGACTCCTACAAATCCTCGTATTCAAGCCTTCGTGCTGCACCGGTATTGGAACATGTTCAACATATTTTCCAGTATTCCCAGAAACCTCTTCAGTAGCTTAGCTGGTCGGTCAGTCAGCTGACCCACTCGATTAGATGCTAGTTACATGCATCTATGAACGTGATCAAGCCGATGAAGAAAGCGTTGTGAATGGTCAGTCAACTAGTGAGTCAATCGCGTTAGAAAGAATTGTAGAACTGGGTATTGTTACAGAGGTTGCCATATGGCCACTACAGAAAGTTTACAAGAGCAGTGAATTAGAGACCGACGGTGGGTCTGCTGTCACAAATAAAAACCAGTGTCCCGCTTTTTATAGCGCAGGTTCCGAAGGTGAAGAATCTTACAGATAGCTTACACTAAAAAGTTAAGGCTATGGCAGCCATGCATTTTGCAATGCCAATGGGAATGTTTTTGTTAGCCTTGCTTTGACAGCATGTCGCCCTTTTTATTTACGACAAAGCCCAGCCTCAGTCGTACTTTTATCAACTTGAGTGGCGATCTGGCAAATGTTCCACTTAAGCTCAAGCCAAGTCCGAGAACTGTCTGAGGTCGCTACAAATTTGTACAAAAAAGCGAATCCAAAAAAGGGCAGCAATGTGTGTGGCATTCCGAAACTTGAACCCTCTCGGGAAATTAGCATTCGCCTGTCGGAAACAAATCGCCCAGGACCTGAGAATCTCATCCTTAAAAATAGAGGGCGCTACAAAGTGCAACAAAGTTTGTCGTGCAAACGAAGAAAAAAGAGAAGAAAGTAATATTTAAAACTTCTCGACTCGACTCGACTTGAAAGGTTTACTGCGCACCCTCTTTGGGGTGTCACTCCAGTACCCACCCCGTTGCCCGGTGCATTCCGAGGATGCAATCGGCATGCAGTTGCACGGCGCAGCAACGGCGTGCCAATGCACTCCAATTTGGCCATCGTCCGCTGGAAGCAGCATGCGCGCTCCACCATTCGGTGCAACTTCATCGGGCTCCCCGGGCTTGATGGACCACAGCTGGGCCAGGCCCCGGTGACAAAGAAGCGCCGGCCTCTTCTGCGGGTAGCAGCGGGGGGCCATGAGACGAACCCGGGGACGGCGGCGATATAGTTTCGTTTGTCTCTCCCGATGCCATAAAAAGTAATCTTCACAATTTACGACATTCCATAAATCCTGCCGCACTCGCTCGTCGGGCGGATGGCTTTTCCATGCCGCGGGTCCTTTGATTCGCGAGTCCTGCACACCCGGGGGAGAGGGTGTGACCCTTAGGGAGGAGCGTGGTACCACACAGGCTAAAGTTCCGCAATGCCACGGTGCCGTGCTGTGGGCTGAAGGCAGAAATGAAACAATGTTTACATGATTATAATGCGCTTTGCGTGGCGTCCTGTTTCGTGTTTATCTTTTCGCCGGAGTCAACCCACAGCCAGTGCAAACAGCCCGCCGATGTGAACGGGCCCGGCCGCCAGGAGTGGCACACGGTCCGTTAAATTATTCTTAATGCTCCGTGATGCCGCGTGTCCTGATGCCATGCCATTTTCTTTTGCTTGTTGGAGATGTTTTTTGATTGCCACTGAGCTTTATCCGTGGCGCTGCATTACGGATGCACGACAATAACTGATCCCGGAGCGTAAGAGACACGGGGAGCGAAAGAATAAAGGACCAAGGAATGCTGTTTGAAAATTCAATTATGCTCAACCCCTAATAAATCTTGCATGGACTTAATAAGCTTATTTAGTGCGCACGGATCCGGTCTAGGGGGAACAACCAGTGTTTCTGTTGTGCTGTGCTGCTGTTTCAATTGTGGCCAGTTTTGTTTATTGTTTTGCCAAACCCAGCATAACAATACGGTCGGTGGTCTCTCCGGCATTCGATCTCCTTATTTTTTTCGTTTTCATTTTTTTTTGTGGATTAATTTAACCCCTGGCCTGAAAGGATTCTGACAGCCGCCTTGGAGTGTGCCCCGTTAATTTGGGCGTAAATTCAGGCAGATTCACCGAACCAAGGTGGCCAAGGACAAAGAGAGCAACCAACCGGCTGCAGTTTTACCCTGCGCACGATGGAGGCGCCAGGTGCCTCACCGAATCCAGCGGCTGCTCGCCGCATAAACCTGGCTGGCTTATGATTGTGTGCATCGATTTTTATACGGCCACCAATAAAAACTCACAACAAATGGCCCACCGCCCATTGCGCTCTCCATTGGGCGATGCATTCGCTGCGGTAAGAAAGCCGTCCCTATGGGGCGCTGCACCCCGTAAGGCGGAAGCTTTGATTTTATTACGGACCGGGTCCCGCCCGCCCTGTTTCGACCGCCCGGAACGAAGGGATGGGAATTTATGCGACGCTCTTAAAAGCTCTCGATCGATTCACGAATGGTGTCCGCGCCTTCCATTAGGGCTTCAGTTCAAGACGACCGTCGCCCATCGCCGAACGGACGCCAGGATTTAAGGACCGATCGAGGGCGTTGTTATGTTGCTTTAGCCTCGGGTTCCATTGTACGCTAAGTGTAATGATGACGATGATCGCCCAGGTGGGTGGATTCTTTTTCCCTCTTTATCCTTTGACGCCGTGGTCACGACACCGAGTGAACGACTTGCCTTGTGGACTGGCCTCGCCTGGCCTTACCTGGCCGATTGTAACGAATTTCGAAGAAAGGAGGGTCCAACTGGCGATAAAATTCGACCATTCGACCGGGAAAAGGTGAACAGCTTACCCGGCAGCGCTTAAGGCGCTGCCGACTGCCAACTGCAAAGCAATGAACGGAAGATTGGCGGCGCCCTGTAGTAATCGACCAGTTTGAAAATTAGTTAGTTAGAATGTTGGTGTGTGCAAAAGTCATTCGCCGCACGGTTCGGGTTTCTTCTTCCTCTCTCTCTGTTTCTGTGTCGGGAAGACCTTCTGTGTTAATTACAACTTGCGGACGCACACGACGCGCTTCAGCGAAGGAACCGCACGGCGGAGCACGAGTTTCGACTAAAAATTTGCCCAATTTGCCGCCTCCGGGGGTTCGCGGCGCTGCTGGCGTCGAAATTGAGTTCTCTCTCTCTCTCTCTCTTTCTCTCGGCCCCGCGCTACCCGGTTTTTAGTTTTCCCAGTAACGGAAAGAAATGCAACGGAATAGTAGTGAAGTGAATCCTTCGCGATTCGGCAGGGTCCTCTGCCAACGGGCGCGCACCAAGCGAAGAGACCTTTTAATCCAAAAGCACACCGTAGCGCCTGGCGAGGAGAGAGCAAATTGTCCGTGGCCGTTGCCGACGGGAACAAACATTGCTGTGGAAGCTGTGGAAAATTAACTAAATGAAAAACTTTTTCTTTGATTTCCTTCGACTGCATCACGGACACAGTGCCTGTGTGTGTGTACTTTCGGAAATGAGTTTCCCTTTTTTGTTGGTCGGTTAAACTTTTATTTGGCGTTGGTGTTGGCGTTTTTTTTACCCCTGGTCCCGATCGCAGCCCTGAAGGTGCCCGAAGCCCCGGAAAACGTATTGAGTGGCTGAAGCAGCGGAAAAGTTTCCACGATGCATTTAGGGGGGGGGGGGGGGGGGGGGGGGGGGGGGGGGGGGGGGGGG